>NC_056705.1:8199960-8207460 GCF_018831695.1 Puntigrus tetrazona | reverse complement strand
TAATTATATTATAATTATAATTATAATTGTTGTTGCAAAAATTAAATATATCATTTAAAAAAAGTGGTTTTCTCATGTGTCATTTCAACCATTTTGTCCCACTATTTATTTATTCATGTACTATACATATTTATTTAATTTGCCAAGGAGACAGTTAAATCTTGAGATATGAAGTTGTATTGCGTGAAAACAAATGATAAAGAAGTGAACATCACTAAATAAATCATTGGATTGTGTGCCATTATTTTTTACCTAAAAAGCTAGCTGTGAAAAAAATAAAAACCTTAAAAAAATGTCGATATTACTGTATTTGCATCATAAAATATGATGCGACGAAAAGGACACTGGTTGGCATTTCCGGAAAAAAGCATGACAGTATTCAGTGATGCAGAAGTTGAAGATGTTCAGTGGATAAATTAAATTAGTAAAAATGTGAAAAGTTTTTAAGAGATCTTATTTTATAGTCCACAGAAGCAAAAGTGCCTGTACGCTGGAGCTGAATTCAAGTCACTTTCTGCATTACATAAGAGAAAAGTGCTCACAGGAAGAACTAGTCCCTTAACAAGCAGTGAATGATGCATAAGTTGTTATTGACGTCAGCTACGTCATGCTGAGATAATGCTTATTTGTTGAAGTCGTGGGATGTTGCGGTAAGGGACACGAGTTTACAACTTTCTGAACTTTCTGTCCTCCGTTTAACATTTATTAGAGGAACGCCCCTCATTTATTGCCAAACTTATTGAAATGACATCTTCTGTTGTTTTACAGGGGTACTTTCTGATTAAACAGCAGTAAAAGCTCACCACTCTATTGGCTCTGATCCTGATCCTACAAACTCTACACAAGAAACAATACATTAACGGTACATTGTCTGTGTCCACACACACCTATTCTAACACACAAATCTGTAGTCTTTGAGTACGGTATCAGAGTACCTCTTGAACTCGAGGGGTGTAAAGTGTCTAATAGACTTTAAAGATTATACGGCAGCACACACATCAAAAACCCAGCGTTACCATGGTAATCAGAAAACCAGACTGGGGTTAAGGAGCACTATTATCTGGGACACAGAGAGAGACAGAGAGAGAAAAAGAGAGAATACCTCTTTTTGTCCTTTAAGTCCTCAACCCCTCAGAAGTGTTTGTACAGAGCCCCGCAACCATGGATCCTTGCCAAACACAAAAAGTGTGTGTGTGTGTGTGTGTGTGTGTGTGTGTGTGGCTATTATGGTATTGTACAAAACATTACAATTATTCTTTGAAGAGTGAGGCTCTATATATAAGGTGTACCTCTATATGAGGTGTTCTGCATGGGTGCACAAGCTTTTCTAGGGTGTTTCTATGGCAAAGTTGTGAGCCAAAGTGTCGTACTTATGGTTACTATTTTGTTCAAATCGAATCAATTCTAAGTGTGAACAATGCTAATAGCGGTGGTAGTCTGAGAGCTGGTTCAATACATTCCACCATCTAAATCCCTTCCTCTTCTAAACTCTCTTTCTGTATCCAGCTTTCCTCTTTTTTTCATCTAATTTAAAGTTCATTCTATCTATCATTCTGACAGAGTCTCTGTGTGAGAGAGCTTTGTACTTGTGTGTATTATTGTAAATGGACTGAGGGCTTGTGGCTGACCTGGGAGATCACTGCAGTCACACACACACACACACNTGCACACACATGCTGAAACTTGCTGTTTCACTTCTGACAGGGCTAAGAGCCGCCAAATTCATTCTCTGGACTCCATTTGAAAGGATTTGTGTCTGTCTTTGTTATGTGTATACAAAGTTTTATCTCAAAGAGTGTAGTAGATGATGTAAAGCAAGTGTTTGGAGCAGTTTTATGTTCACATCTATGTGCCTGAGAGAGGGAGAGAGACTACAGAGAGGAGAGGAACTCATGTTAGTGTGCCAGCGTGACCTTGTTGGACCTACAAAGCCTGAAAAAAACGCCGAAAAGTCAGCAAGGTGGGTTGTCTTTTTTACAATGTACGAAGACTGAAAACGCTTAACAAAGAAGGACATTTCTCTTTGGTCTCTGCTATATAAAAATTACTTTTGGTTACCTTTAGTGTAAGGAATAGTTCATCTGAAAACGAAAAGTCTGTTATTGTTTAATCGTGCTGTCATTACAAAATACATGTATCGCATGACATCAAAACCCAGAAACTGAAATTTTGAGCAACGTTTTTTGTTTGTTTGTTTTGTTAGTTTTTTTTTTTCAAACTATTAATCTGCACTACCGGAGATTTTAAGCTAGGGACTTAGAATTGAGAAGCACCATGTAAGTGCCTTTTCCTGTTGACACTGTAAAGCTGCTGTGACACAATCAGTATTGTAAAAAGCACTACTGCATATAAATAAAGATGACTATTACCAATTATATATTATCAATATTGTATATCTGAGCCCATGCAATAATTTAAAGTGAGAGCAGATTCATTGTGATTCATTTACCTTTGTTCACAGATTTTTTGAATAATTCACATATTTAGATTGAACGTTGTAATTTTTTATGTTTTGTATGTAGAATCAACTGATTCAGTGAAAAGATCTGATTCAGAAGAACAGTAAATGAATCGGGCATCTTGACTTTTCTCATGAACTCTCATGAGGTTGTACAGGTTTTGAACAGCACGAGGGTGAAATATTGTTGGCAGAATTATTTTTGTTTTGTGAACTACCCCTTTATTTCCCCCTGCATGTGAGCAAAGGCCTTTCCTCACGCGTTTCAATCTTTCTTTTCTCTTTCGCTCCCTTACTGGAGGTTCTGACAGTTGGTCTCAGTCCAGAGGAGCCGCTCAGCAGAACAATCGACTCCTTTCTCCTCTTCTCTTTCACTCTCTCTCTCACTCTTTCTCTCTCTTCAGGATCTCGCTTGCACCAAGAGGCTCATGACACAGTTACCTCCTTCTCTCTTCTTTCTTTTTCTCTCTCATTTGGTTTGTTTTGTCTGGTGTTGTCATTGTGGCATTGAGGTCTTAAGGTTAATTATTGTTTGTTTATTTGGGACTCAGCAGCATTTAGTCTGGTTTTAAGGCCTGTGGAGGAGTCTTCCTCTGTGGGTGTGTGTATGTGTGTGTGAACGTGTCCTGCTCCAGCCTTGGCTGTAATGATGATGTACGATTTGCTGCGTTGGCACAGCCTCTTTGCTTAAAGAGATGTGAAGGGCGCTGGGATGCACTTTTCTGCTCTACTCTTGTATAAATCTCCCAGGATGGGGGGTGTGAACCTTGCTGGATGTACTTGAATGCGTGTCTCTCTCTCTCTCTCTCTCTCTCTCTCTCACACACACACGGTCCTGCAGTAGCTCATATTAACTGTGTTTATAGTAAATTAGCACAGCTAATCAGTGTGACAGCGCTATAGACAGAGGGACTGTGTGTGTGCTGTGTGTTCGTGTGTTTTATTATAAGACTTGTGCTGTCTGCCAGTGTGAATAGTTCCATTATTCACAGCAGTAGAAACAGAAAGAGAGGAAGAAAGAACAAAGCACTTTTTATATTTGGTTTGGGATGCTGCTATGTTTGTTACTCTGTGTAAAATAAATACAAAAATCAAGACGCTGGAGGATAATCTAGTTTTTCAGGATTCTGTACATTTTAGCACTGCTGGAAAACTCTGTGTGTGTGTNNNNTCTCCTCTCATCTTACTGGTGATGCTCACTAACACTTATTAAAATTCAACACTGCAGCAAATGGGTATGTAAAGTATTGGTGTGTGTTGCTAAAGGGCTTTTGAGATGTAACAAATGTTAAAAAATTGAAATGTATCCCCCTCTGTTTTATCTTCCTCCACTTATCATTCTCTTTCTTTTCTAACACACGCATTGTTTTTCATAATAGGACCAAGCTAATGATATTTTCGGTTGTCTAACTTTACATTTAAGCCTAACACAAAACTTTTAGCATGTTTCTATTTTCATAGACATGTTCTTTAGGAGGTTTTTAGGCCGTTTTCATTGTGAGGACTGTTGGCTTGCCCGCACAATGTAGGACAAAAAATACACATTTACTTATATATCTAACAAATTTAAAATTGGTTTTAAATTGGTTTTTAAAATAACCAATGTTTTGTCCGATAAAGATCTTCTGTGTTGTTAGTCGGGATATATAAAAAAACGATGTGTTACATGAAAACTTATTTAGGGAAGTACTGAGCTAAAACAAAATGCAATTTTTATGGTCCCTTTTATTTTTTAAACGTTTAATATTTCACAGATTCTGCGTGAGTTTGCAGAACAGCATGTACATAAATACCATCTGTCTGTTACAAGCACCTAAACATCAAAAGACATGAGGAAAGAAACAAAAAGTTGCTCTGTTTCATTTTGCCTGAAAGAGAGGTTGAATTGAAAAAGAGCAGCATAAAATAAATAAATATATAGATTCCCCTTAAATTGTCTGACATATTGAACTCACACACATAGTCTTATGTGTATATATTACACCCAAAATGTGAGATAAAGTAAGAAAATTGAAACCAAGAAGTGTGTAAATACATCAGTGTGTTCAGTGATTGTTTAACTAAGAGTTTCCTGTTTTAGCTTGAGAATCTCAGGAGTTTATCTCAATGGAAGTCTGAATGATATGGTTTAAAATTATACAGCATGTTCTCTCCTCTAATTTATCATTTCTTTACCCTCCAAATGGTGAATATGTCCTAGTGCAATAAGCAAGCACACACACACATCCTCACGCAGCAATTAGATGTTGTTGGTCTGAAATGAGAGCTGGACGGTGTTCTGACCGAGTGGATCTTGGCTTCCACTTTGGCCATTCAGTGAACCTGCACCAGAACCATAAAAAGACCAAATGAGAGGCTCAACAAGAACGAATGCTTTGACATCCAGTTCTGAGTGAGCATATATATGTGTGTGTGTGTAATATGAGATCAGATTTCTCCCTTCTCATCTTAGACAGGACAGTAGCTTTNATGAACCTGCACCAGAACCATAAAAAGACCAAATGAGAGGCTCAACAAGAACGAATGCTTTGACATCCAGTTCTGAGTGAGCATATATATGTGTGTGTGTGTGTAATATGAGATCAGATTTCTCCCTTCTCATCTTAGACAGGACAGTAGCTTTAGACCATCTGCTGCTGAAATAAAGCGTGTGAGTGTGTGTGCGGGGCATATCTGAAATATCGTGGCTATTATCAGACTGTGCTGTAGGAGTGGGTGAGCAAGGGGTCAGTAAGGACTGAATAGTGGCTCTGAAAAGGATATGAAAAGTCTAACACTTTTTGTTGTTGTTCTGTTGTCCAGCTTTCAGCGTAGAGAGGAAAATCTACATCCACGGCATCACTGTAACAACACACAGAACGCCTGAGAGCCGTCACTGCAACAGCTGCCACGAAAACCAGCATCCCATTCAACCATCTGTGTGGCAGCTGTCTGCGGTTTATAGCTGATAAGAAATACCGGTCTTCCTCAGAAGATGATGACGATGGTGATGATGATGATGTACAGCTCGCTGGTCCTGCTCGGGCTGATTGGTATCAGTGCTTCATCCAGCGGAGGTTCATCTTCCTCACCCCGGATGAAGCTGTCTTATAAAGGTGATGAAACTAGCTTGCGTCACATGTACATCTGAATGCGTTCAGGTTTCGGTTTTTAACTCTGTGTTTTCATATTTCTTCCAGATCTCCAGCAGTTTAACGGCATTAAGCGGTTTGACTTGGAGCGTTCGTGTTGTTTCGGAGCTCTCTTATTGGACGAGGAGAGGGGCCGGCTGTTTGTTGGAGCTCGCAACTTTCTGTTATCTCTCAGTCTCGACAACATCAGCAAACAGGAACAGAAGGTACAGCACACTCCTTACTCCTTGCTTCATCCATAGTGGAAGTGTGAAAGGAAATATCTTTCCTTCTGTACTGTATGTCTGTCATCAGCTAATTACATTTTAAACAAAGGTGTAGCCATGTCAATCATAACTTGCTGATATACCTGCCGGCAGTTTCACAAAAATCTTCTTCAGGAAAAAAAACGAAAAAAAAAGTTTGTGAGAATTTTATTAAATGCTGTTGTTAGAAAGTTCTTTAGGTTTTCACAAATATTTTAAGAATAAAATGGCTGATTGTTTTGTAAGTACTTCACATTACCAGCACCCTACAATATAATTATTTAAATAATAAACATAATCATAAATATAATTTTATTAAAATATGCCAAAATTAATGACGATACAGTGCATTCATTAAAATATATTTACTGTGATTTTTTTTGGGCTTTGCTGGAATAAATTTTTTTTAGCTTTTATATTTATATTTTATATTCATATTTTAGTTACATAAACTAATACTTACAGTTACACAAAAAATACTAGTATTTTATTCTTAACAATATTTGCTTATTTAACTTGTTTTCTCATTTCTCTGTCATACATTTCTTTACCTTAAGGAAGTAATCCAGTGTTTATAGCTGATATTAACAAATGAAGTGATTACATGATTGGATTTTTTATAGCCCATACACACCTGTGTTTTGTGCCGCCCACACATGATTAGATCGTGTGCGTGTTTATGCTCGAGATCCAGTGAGGAAGCTTTAACATTAATTCTGTGTGAAGTTAATCAGCCTTTAAAGTCATGCCAGATGATTTATAGTGGTCCGAGCCAACATGCCGATGACAGAATGATGGATTTTTATTTCTTTAGGAAGGAAAAAGTAGGAATGATGAGTGAGAGTTGTCGGTCACTGTGTGCTGCTCTAGACTCACGCAAGCACACACAGGTGTGGTTATGTGTGGATGTGTGTGCATGTATGCATCGCCCCTGGACGTGTTTTAACTGTATCTCTGATGGGGTTCAGAGAGAATGTCCCTCAAGCTACTGAACACGTCTAACCCTGCAAAGGTCCTAACCTTTAGCCAGAAGTCTTCCTCACTTTAGGACTCTCTCTCTCTCTCTCTCTGTCTCTCTCAGATCTACTGGCCAGCGCCTGTTGATTGGAGAGAAGAGTGCAACTGGGCCGGGAAAGACATCAATGTAAGTGTCTGCCATAATCAGATCTTGTGGTCACAACACACCCGGTTTACACATCTATCGGTACCATCTCTCCTATGAGCTGTTTACACACAAACACACACACTCAGGCAATTAGCACTGCTATCACAAATCTCTTCCAAATGGCTCCAACAGATGTAAATCAGTGTAGAGACAAAGATTTCAAATGGGGGTCTGTGGGGTTAATAAAAAATACCACCATGATTACAAAACATATAGAATATTTTTTTGAAGTTTCATAATATTGGTGATCTGCTAATCTAATGAGCATTATATATTGTAATAATCGTTAGATTTTTTGATGAATGTTATAATAGTGTTATTAATTAATATGTTAATGTTTTTATATTGAGGGTGCAAGTTGGTTGAGACTCTATAACGGTACATATAGAACTAGAATTACGAATATCGTATTTTTTTATTAAGCATTGATGCTTTACATTGATCAAAAGTGACAGTAAAATGATATTTATAGTTTTCTATTTTTAAGTACATGGCTGAAGA
>NC_056705.1:8196248-8199860 GCF_018831695.1 Puntigrus tetrazona | reverse complement strand
TCTCTTCTCTTCTCTTCTCTTCTCTTCTCTTCTCTTCTCTTCTCTTCTCTTCTCTTCTCTTCTCTTCTCTTCTCTTCACTAGTTCTCTCATTTAATTTAGCTTTTGTTGCTCTCTTTCTTTGTCTCAAATCTTCTCTGGTCATGTGCTCTCTACTTGTCTCAAGTCGTCTCTTCTTGTCTTCCTTTAGTCTTCTTGTTTCTTCATTCACTCATTTAGACTTTTCTCTTGTTGTCTTTGGTCATCTTGTCTCTTATTGTCTCTTCTTGACTTTTCCGGTCTCCTCTTTCTTGTTTCATCATGTCTTTTCTCTAGTCCTCTCGTCTAGTCTTTTGGTTTTCTCTGATTGTTTGTTGCTGTCTCTTTTTGACTCATCTCCTCTCAAATCCTCTTTTCTCTGCTTATACCCTCTCATCTCACCCTTGTCTCATCTTGTCTTTTCACGTCTCATGTCATGTCATCTCTTCTCTACCATGTTCCTCTCTTTCGCTCTCTGTGCTTCATCCTTGCCTCCTCTCCCTCTACCCTGGAATCCGGATGTTCCTATTCCCTCATGTTGTCTCTGTGATTCCAGGCGCTCTGGGAAATGTGGCATGCTCCAGCGGCCACATTCACAAAGGAAAAAAGAAAGAGAGAGACTGTATGTGTCCATGTGTGTCAGTTCAACAGTCAACGTGTCTTTGTTTTCATGTGTGAAAGAGTGAGTGCAAGAGATTACAGAGAGTTCCGGGATCACAGCGAGCGGGGAAAGGTCAGACTGTAGTCAAGGATACGTAACACAATGACGTTTCGTTTCTGATCCGCCCCATATGCGGTCCCTTAAGAGACAAACTGAAAAATACGAGTGTATGTTTTTGTGTATGAGCTATTGATAGACAATCCAGATGTTGACAGTTTCCCTGCCTGACAGATGAACTGGTGAAAGTATGCAAAGTATGTTCTTCATAAAAACTGATTTGTGTGTGTGTGTNACTCACCTGTATGCCTGTGGGACAGGGGCTTTCCACCCCACCTGTGCTTATGTGGAAGTGGGACAGAAGATAGAGGTAAGCGTGTGATATACAAACACTTTCAAAGTCTGCCAAATGCACTGCTTTATTTTCTTTTTTCTCTTTAGGATCATGTGTTTAGAATCGACCCCTCCATGGTAGAAGATGGGAAAGGAAGGAGTCCATACGACCCACGCCACACATCAGCGTCTGTTCTCATTGGTTAGTTGCCACTGTGCAGACTTCTTTCTTCCATTTTAGTGCTGTTTCATTGTGTTTAAACAGTTACCTTTTCTACATCATCAAACAGGTGATGAGCTTTATGCAGGCGTAGCCACTGATTTGATGGGACGGGACTTTACAATCTTTCGCAGCATGGGACAAAGGCCCTCCATAAGAACAGAACAGCATGATTCTCGCTGGCTTAATGGTATGTGTTTGAGACAGTATCTTAGACAAAATTAAGCATTTTCTTCCTCCTTTTTTTCATCTTGCACTCTTATTTGTCATTGAGCCATGTGTATAGAAGCATCTTTGTTTTTCTGTTTTTGTATAATGACACTGAGCCCTGTGATAATGCTGTGTTTCAGAGCCCAAGTTTATTGCGGCGTTTGGAGTTCCAGAGAGTGAGAATCCTGACGATGATAAAGTCTTCTTCTTCTTCAGAGAAACTGCTGTAGAAGCTCAGGGATTTGGGAAGGTTACATATTCCCGGATTGGTCAGCTCTGCAGGGTTAGGATCAGGATTTATCAGCCCTGTTTTCTGTTAATTAAGCCTAATGGGCGTTGGCTGCAGTCGACCATTTTAAATTAGAATTTATGTGTTTCTTTGTTTGTTGTTTACAGAATGACATGGGAGGACAGCGCAGTCTAGTAAATAAGTGGACGACATTTCTAAAGGCTCGTCTTGTGTGTTCTGTACCAGGCAATGATGGCACTGAAACTCATTTTGATGAACTTAGTAAGAACTTTATCTCTCACAAACACAGATTACACACATGTTGTTATAGCTGGCAATTGCATTTCATTGCTGTCTGACCTTTGTCCGGACCTTTAGGGGATGTGTTCCTGCTGCAGACCCGTGACCGAAAGAACCCGCTGATCTACACTGTTTTTACCACCTCAAGGTCAGAGTTCATTAAAGGGTGTGGATTAAAGGCTTAGCTCACCCCAAAAAGTTAAATTCTGCATTAGTTTATTCACTAATCTTCATGTCATAACAAACCTTTAAGACAAACCTTTTATCTGTAGCACACAAAGGCAAACACAAGTATTTTAGCAAAAAAAAAAAAAAAATCTTTTTCTGTTTTTCTTGTGAAAGTAATTGAATTTTCCCCAAATGTATTTTTTTTTTTAAATAAAAAAAAAATCTAAATTATTTGAAATATGTCATTTTTGTTACAAGAAATGAAGTCATACGAACAATGGCATGATGACAGAATTTTTTTGTGTGAATTGTATTTTTAAATGATAAAAATTATGGAATGTATAGGAAATATTTACATTTACTGTATGTCATCACTTGTATGTGCCTGTACTGTAACGTGTGTGTTTGTGTCTTACAGTAGTGTATTTCAAGGTTCTGCCGTTTGTCTCTATACGATGAATGACATTCGCCGGGCATTTTTAGGACCTTTTGCCCATAAAGAAGGACCCAATTACCAGTGGGTTCCATTTCAGGGGAAAGTGCCTTACCCACGGCCAGGCATGGTGAGAACAGTTTCCTTACATCTCACACAATAAACCGTATTTCAAAAGTTTGGGGTCGGTAAATGATGTTTGTGAAAGATGTTCTGCTTAATTTTTTTGGAGGAATCCATGATATGCTTTATAAAGTTGAAGAATGAACGCCTTTTCGAAAGCAGTTTGTGTAAATCTAAATTTGTTTTTGTAAGTAGATTGGTCATAGGTTTAGACTTGTTGACCTGTGTAGGATAACGTGATAACGTGAACAGATTGTGTTTCTGGATTCTACTGATATCTCTTTCTCTCTTCCGCAGTGTCCCAGTAAAACATTTGGGAGTTTTGAGTCAACTAAAGGCTTCCCTGATAACGTAATCCAGTTTGCAAGGCACCATCCATTAATGTTTAATCCAGTCACTCCACTGGGAGGCCGGCCGTTGTTCCTGCGAACTGGAATACCATACACCTTCACTCAGATTACTGTAGACCGCGTCAATGCAGCTGATGGACACTACGATGTAATGTTCATCGGGACAGGTAAGCTATTTACTGATCACTGGTAGATCCCTCTAGACTAAACTGCCTTTACTGGTTGTGGTTAAAAACTCTTTGTGTCTCTCTGCAGATGTCGGCTCAGTCCTGAAGGTGATCTCTGTGCCCAAAGGAAGCTGGAGTAACACAGAGCTTCTGCTAGAAGAGCTTCAGGTCTTTAAGGTGAGAGGAGTGTGTGTGTGTGTGTGTTTGTGTGTATGTGTGTGTTTACTTTGGGGATAAATTTGTGATCAGAAGTAAGCTATGAACTCTATTTAGTGATGTCCTTATATGGCTAAAATAAATAATACATAATTAAATTGTTTGAGTAATTTTTTTTGTATTTACTTTTTTTTGATTCTTTACATTTAAAATAAATAATTATATACTAATAATTAAAATGTTATAATT
>NC_056705.1:8195067-8196148 GCF_018831695.1 Puntigrus tetrazona | reverse complement strand
TTATAATTTAAAAAAAAAAAATTGTTTTCTTTTTTCAGGATTCTTCATCTATAATCAGTATGCAGATTTCCTCTAAACGGGTAAGAATGAGTCTCGTTAAAAATAAAATCCAGCTATTTTTAAACAGCAATGCAGGAAGACATGAAAGCAGTGTGTTAGTAAATCATGTGCTGATTTTTTCTCTCTCTCCACAGCAACAGCTGTACGTTGGCGCAGACACAGGTGTTGTCCAGGTGCCTCTGCACCGCTGCAGTATGTACGGTAAAGCTTGTGCCGAGTGCTGCCTGGCTCGAGATCCGTACTGCGCCTGGGACGGACACACCTGCACACGCTACCTGCCAAACACAAAACGGTACAGCTTCAGTCATGCTGGTTATTACATAGCTTGGTTTATACACATCGTATAGTGAGTCTAAAATTCTGACCACATTCAAAATTCAAAACAGAGACATTTTTACTGCTCGTCTCTGACTTTTGGACACTGGATTGCACACTCAAACCGGAGGAATATGTTATGCTAAGGATTTTTAATATTCTTGTGTATATGTGCATTGATGTGTGCAGGAGGTTCCGGCGTCAGGATGTGAGGAATGGAGATCCTAATGCACTCTGCTCAGGAGGTAATACTGCAATACCTCTGTCAGCCTCAAGGAGGAGCCATTTCTCTGTTCTCGCTACTACACAGTTATTTAGTCACAATTTAAGTAAATTTAAGAAGTGATTCTTACCTGGTGGGAGATCAAATTCAGTCAGATAAAAAAAATAATAATAATTTTTTCAAAACATTTTGTTTATGAAAAATGTATCAAAAGAGACTTAATATAGTTTTACATATTACTTTTAAATTGAATTTTTTTTTCTATTCAAAATTATATCAGAAAATGCTGTGAAAAGTATGATTTCTATGAAAAGATTAAGCTGCACAACTTTTTTTTATCATTCATAATAATTTTGTTTTAAATCAGCATATTAGAATTATTTCTGAAGGATCATGTGACACTGTGGACTGGAGTAATGGCTGCTGAAATGGCAGCTTTTGCAGCACAGGAACAAGTTTATATTATTATATGAAATATATTAA
>NC_056705.1:8194738-8194967 GCF_018831695.1 Puntigrus tetrazona | reverse complement strand
TTTTTTCAAAACATTTTGTTTATGAAAAATGTATCAAAAGAGACTTAATATAGTTTTACATATTCCTTTAAATTGAATTTTTTTTTCTATTCAAAATTATATCAGAAAATGCTGTGAAAAGTATGATTTCTATGAAAAGATTAAGCTGCACAACTTTTTTTTATCATTCATAATAATTTTGTTTTAAATCAGCATATTAGAATTATTTCTGAAGGATCATGTGACACTG
>NC_056705.1:8191225-8194654 GCF_018831695.1 Puntigrus tetrazona | reverse complement strand
AAAAAAAAAAAAAAAAAAAGTCTTTCAAACTCCAAACTTCTGAGCAGTACTTCATGTAATAAAATATAAATTAATGAATGCAAAGGCATTACATTTAAATATAATGCTGTCATGGACAGTATAAATTTACTTGAAACATCTAAAACTATTGATTTTAGTTTTCATGGTGCATTCTATAGAAATAGTAACCAGATTGTCTAAAGCCTTGAATGTCTTTTACATCGTAATGTTTTGCAGACCATCAGAAGCAGCGTGTCCTGGAGAAGAGGCTGTATGCTGTGGATGGAAGCAGCTCCTTCCTGGAATGCATCCCGAAATCACTACAGGCCCAGATTACATGGACCTATCAGAGGCACCCGGAAAACCCACGGGAGGAGGTGAGAGAGAGCAGACGGCAGGCTGGGGCAGATATGTGGGGTTATTATGAGAAAGACGGATATAGACGGCATTGATAAGAGATGATAAATGTGTGCCTTTGTTGAAATTAATGACTTTCATTCTGTCTCTTATCAGTGTGGTTATAACTCATACTTGATGTATTTATTGTGTGTGTGTAATTACAGGTTCGTCTAGATGACCGTGTTTTGCAGACCGAGCGAGGCCTGTTGCTAAGGCGCGCCGTGCGTAGAGACGGCGGCGTGTATCAGTGTCACGCGATGGAACATGGATTCACCCAAACCCTCCTCGCGATCACGCTTGAGATTTTGCCTTCGGCCGGCTCCTCCCCTTCAGCACCTATCCCTCGCAGTCCCGCCCACTCCCACGCCAATCACGGGCAGTCCACCAATCAAAAACTGTGGTACAGGGACTTCATGCAGTTGGTGGACCACCCAAATTTAAACACGGTCGACCAGATCTGTGAGCAAGTTTGGTCACGCAAGCACAGCCTATCAGGGAAGGGCGCTCCGGATCCAGCTAATGAGGCGCCGGTTCATGACCCGCTGCACTCTAAAAAGTGGAAGCATATAAAAGAAGTCAGGAAAGGGCGAAATCGCAGAACGCATGATGGGAGACCCGCCCCCAGAGCGCCGAGGAGCGCGGGAGAGTAGCGAGGGATGAGAGACGGAGGAAAAAAAGAGACTGAGAGACAGAAAGAAAGAGCAAAAACCACTGGAGGTGGACAGATTCTCACACAGCATCTCATTCAGTGACTGTTTATCGCCTGTTCTGCTTCTTATTACCCCTGTGATGACACTTCACTGCCTGTTATCAGTCTCTATATACTCTATTGTCCTCATCTCCAGTCTGAAGACTCAATCTAGTGCCCCCACGACCCCAATCCCGCTCCCGCCAGCATCTATTACTCCTGATGCTTATCCAGAAACCCACACTCCATCCATCTGAATACTAACACAAACTCAAGAGGTCCTAAAGTTCAAAAAATCCTTTTGAATTGTAACAGGAAAAGCTTTGATCGGAAATGAAAGACACAAAGACGTGCATGCGCTGAGTAAAACACAGGCTCTTGCGGACACACATTGAGTAAATCAGTGCATACTCTTTTTTTTGTTTTCATCTGGGTGTTTGTGCAACATGTGTTCTTAGATTAGATTCTTCTCTAACTTTGGCCCTGAAACAGAGATCTCACAGACCCTTGACTCACCAGCACCATATGAACATCATCACTCTTCTTTCACTGCTAGAAGACTTAAAACAAAACATTTCGAGCAAACAAAAGATAAAAAAAGGAGAAAAACTGTACATTTGTGAAGGTTGAAGCTACTGTAAGTATTTTTTTTTTCATGTGACAGTGATTATATACCTTTGTAAATGTAAAGGGTTCGGTGAGCTTTACATTTCTGGCAGTTCTGTGAAGCAGCATAGGTGAATTATTTGGAGTTAGAGAGTTATGTTTCAGATGTTCTGATTATGTGTTGTATAAGACTGAGATGGACACAGCATCAATGTACAGGGGCATTATGGGTAGTAGTATGGTCTGAGACCAGGTGAGGAAAAACTCTTTTAGACACTTTTAGGTCTAAATTTACAACTAACCTTTTGAAATAATAATAATAAAAAGTCAGAATAGTTATGTATATGTGTCTGTGTACGAAAGATTTAAATGCTTTTTATACAGCTCTAGCATATATATAATTCACTTTTTTTTAAGTGATCTGCAAGCATAATATACTGTAATAGCACAGCTATGTATTATGCATGCTAGATAATGGGTTAAATCAGGAAACACAGATCAGAGGCCTTCTCTAAAGACAAGAAACAAGAAAAGATACCCAAGAAAAATGCCTTTAGCTCTCGCTCTGACATTTCAGATGAATATTTAATTTAACACATTCAGTCTAGCCAATGGTCCATTTATTTTTCATTGACTCTTTCTGGCTTTTGAAAATAGCAGTGTTGAATTTGTCAGTAAATGCATGTTTACAAACGCTCGATGCCAACTTTTTCTTTCTTTCTTTTTTATTGCGTTGCAAAAGCGGTATGGGAGGGAGTCAGACATATTCTCTAAATTTACCTCGGTATTTTTTTTTCTGCACAAAATACCATAGTTAGGCTACTGTAGTCATAGTCGCTAATCGCGGTAGCATTATTTTCAATATCATTATACAAAAAAAAGAAGAAGAAGAAGAAGAAACCGGAAGTGTGCTGGTCAGCAGCAAGGTAAATGGACGGTGCTGGCGCAGGAGAGTGTCTTGGTCCGAGCGCCCTCTTCTGGTGTCTGTGGGTGTTTGTGGTTTTCTGCTGTGTCGAGAATGAGAGAAACGTGGCATTGTAAAATAACCAATCATGAATCATTTTTAAATGGATGGAAGAATGTTTTGAGAGGAGCTGGTGGGTTATCATGTGGTAGTATTTATATCCGTTTTCTAAAAGTTGTACTTATGGTTACTTTTGCATGACTTAAAACGTCTTGATGAGCGTTTTTTTATACAGTGGAAAGACCATGTTTTAAAACTGTCCTGCAAGATTCTCTGGTGTTTTCAGCATATATTTATGGCTCGATAAGCTAATGTGTTGTGGTGGTTTGTGATGAAACTTACCTACATGTGTAATGTCCATTATCATAGAAGAAAATGAGAAAAATGTGTGTATATTTTGAAATCCTTTCCCTGCTTTTGAACACATATTTAAAGACCTAACATAATCATTTGGATAATTTAAAAGGCAATTCAAGCATTTCAAACTCATCTGATTTTTCTTTTCTTTGTGACGCTTCTCAGCTTTTGAGAGAGAGTGTAAGAAGAAAAAGCGAGTGTAAGGCTACGTGTGTGTCTCAATGTGAAAGAGGCTCTGTGTGTTTGTGCCATTAAATATTAGGATTTCTGTACATTTGGGGGAAAGTGTGAGTTGCATTTTGTGGACAAGTCAAAGGTCGAAGGCCAAAGTTGACGTGAACACTGTATTGTTCCCTGAGTATTTTCTCTGTGGATTGTTGCATCAGACTGTAAATGATTAACACAATAAAACATA
>NC_056705.1:8178059-8191125 GCF_018831695.1 Puntigrus tetrazona | reverse complement strand
TTATAGGGTTTGGAAAATGGATTCGTGGTGCACTCATTTATTTATATATTCAGTACATTTTCAAAAAGTTGTGGACTGCAGCTTTGAGGATTGGTTTAAGAAACGAGACAGAGATACTAAGATAAGCAATTGTCTGCAGTGGGGTTCAGTGCCTTGCTCAAGGGTCTCACCTCAGTCGAGGTATTGAGGGTGAAAGAGAGCGATTATCATTCATACAATCCCAGGCCAGGGCACGAACCCACGACCTTTGTGTTGCAAGTCTGACCATTAGGCCACGACCGCCTCACGAGTCACGAACCCAGCACCCTCACTTTTTTTGCACTGCGATCGAAAGAGATTTCTCAAAAGCGTGGGAATCCCGAATATCTGTGCATCCTCCAAAAGGCAGCAGCTGTTTTTATGCACTACATCCAAAAGACATCCTGCAAGAAAGCCATAGCATGACGATGCTTGGAAGATGGATGCTTGCAGACAGTCAAGAGCTTCATGTGCTGCTCAAAGTCCACCAGAAGGGGGAGATGAAGGCCGGAGAAGCTAGTCTGCAGACAGGACGGCAAGAACCTACCAGACGGCTTGCTGCGTATGAAGCACATGCTGTCTTTCCCCTTTACGCCCCTACTCTAACATGACAAACAGAGACAGATGGGCTCCACAGTCTATGGCTGGGGTTTCAACATGAAGAACAGCATTGTTTCCTGCGTAACTTTTTATATAAGCAGCAAGGTGTCTGTCAAAGGTTTGGATTTGGGTAACTACTTTTTGGCTGCTGACATTGTGTTTTGGACTTTAATGTCACTCGCCGGATCCACGAGACAGTGTTTGTCGCAATAATGACGCAGGAGTCTTTCCCAAAGTTCACAGCATCTCAACAGGGCACTATTACCTAAGAGACAACAAAAAAAAGCGGATGTTACACGTGCGTAGAGCCAACTTAATTCTGGATACTTGTAAAAGCAACGTGTCAAAATGACTGAATGCCATGGCTTTAGATGATGAGATAGCAAGCTTAATGACATTTATTTACTCGCAAAACGGCTTGTTTGATTTGAAATCTGAAAACAATAGATTTGATTGATTGAAATTAGCTTACAAATGGAAAGGGAAGGTGCCAAAATGACTCAAAGTTAGTTAGCTGTCCTTGTGAATTGTTAAATGAATAGTTCACCCAAAAGCGATATTTTGAGATTCAAGATGTAGATGGGTTTGTTTCTTCATTAGATTTGGAGAAATGTATTATAATATCACTTGCTCACCAAAATGAGAGCTCAAACTGAATTATTGTGATGTTGTTATTCTGACGGCACCCATTCGCGGCAGAGCACCGTCGGTGATCAACAAGTGATATAAGACTAATATATTCAAATCTGTTCCGGTGAAGAAATACATTTTGGGTGAATTATTCCTTTATTATTATTCCTATGCATGTAAATGAGTGAAGGTCACTTCTTCACAATAGGACGCTTGCAGTTGTATCTAGAATTTGTTTGCATTCATCGCCTGACGATTTAATTTATAAAACAATGACATTTTTAATATGGCTTTTTGTGGTCACTGTATGAGCATTCTTCGCTTCTTACCCAGAATAACCAGCCCATCCTGAGCACGAGTTATGGCGACATTGACCTGATTTGGATCAGTAATGAATCCCAGTCTTTTTCCTAGCCAGGCTTTACTTGGTCTGCCACTTCCTATAGCAGATATGGAGCAGGAGCGCACGGTAGACAGGATGACATACGGCCACTCACTTCCTGTACACAGCAATTTACATTCAGACTGTTCAACGGCTAAAAGCTTTTCTGAAACGATTTGTTTTAAACAAAGAGACTGAGCATGAATTGAAATCGGAAGAAAGTGCATGCACAGTAACGCACCTTGGCTTTTCATGATTGTGCAAACAGTGACATTCGCGAGATGCTTCTTCTCTAACATCCTTTTGATCTCGGACACCTGTGCGTTGTACGGGGTCAGAATCGTAATATGCTCGGGTTTCACACCTGACTGTTCAATCAACAGTCTTGCCACACGGACCTGGGGAGGAACACATTTTAATTATATGTACTTGAAATATGGTGCATTGAGTGAGAAAGATGAGCTTCACTCATACTGCCTTCATGCTCTTCTCAGATGCTCCTCATGAAATGAGGTGATGTTTTTGTCAACTTCATGTCCACTGGATGTATAATGTATATTTTATCACTGTACAATATGAACTTCTTAAACAGCTATGACTAGTGTTTTCTTTTAGACTTTTAGACTCACAGGAGAGTGGGTTAAAACGTTTAACTAATGGATATCACCAGTTGATTACTTGCAGCAGAATTGCTAAATTGTTTTGATGGGTTTAAAGGGTTATTTCACCACAAAATCAAACTTTCTTCATTAATTACTCGCCGTCAAGACCTTCTGTAATTTTTTGGAAAACAAATGAAGATATTTTTTATGAAATCGAAGAGCCACCTGACCCTCAAACACAACCGAAATGCTCCCAGCTCCAGAAATCCAATATTTGTTTTAAATACAACTTCAGTTTTTTGTAACGCTACAAAAATACTTTTTTGCAAAAACAAGCCATTTTACCATTCTCTTCTCCTGAGTTATTTTTTCAGCCATTTTATAATGATTAAATAAATTGTGTTATTTCTGTTTTCTTTATTTTAGTTTTTTACAAATGTATTTACTACGTTTCTGGAGCTGGGAATATTTCAGTTGTCTATGGAGGGTTTGGAAATATAAAATATCTTAATTTGCGTCCCGAAGATGAACGAAGGTCTTATGAGTTTGGAACGACATGAGGGCGAGTAATTAGTGACAAAACTAACGAGCTAACGCTTTAAATATGCAAATTAGGTGTGATATAATTAGATGTTCTAATTTGCATACGCTTCCAAAACACACATGATAAACCCAAAGGCTTTTACAGAACAAGAGGAAACACGCCCACAGTCCTTGACTGAATTCCTTTTGGGGCTTTAATAAGGATTAATCTATATTTACTTCATTGATTGAATTTTAAAACGTCAGCATGAGGATCTGACTTACAGCCTGCTCTGCCTCCTTAATGTTGGCCACGGAGTTCTCATTGCCTTCTTTTGTAGACACCACTAAGCTGTCTTCTTTTCCTTGCACGTGGCCAAACAGGATCGCCGTTGGCCTTCCACGATCGTTAAGCAGATAGCAGGGCCCTCGTTCAGCTCCGGTTTTCAGTTTGCCTTCGTAAAATTCTTCTGAAGGAAACCTGCAAATGTCTTCATGCTGACATACGCGCGCGTTTGTTAGACACCGAAGCAAAATGAAATCTTTGACAGTCTTGGTACGGATTCTTTTACCATTCTGTACTGTGTCTCCAGCATTTTGGCCAGATCCATGTAGCGTTCAAACAGAGACTGCTGCATGCCCATATTTTTCAAGAGGGCGCACTGCACTATCGGCCGTATCTGTCGGTGATCGCCCAGCAAAACTATCTGAAAAACAAAACCAGTGAGGCGCCGACTTTTATTTGGAAGATGGCATTGAGCCGCATTAGAAATGGAAGACGTGCATCTTTGCATCAGCCATAACCTCACGTCTTTTCGGTTCTGCCTGAAAATGGAAAAACGATGATGTAATTCCAGCACTCACCTGTCTTGGACTGTAGGAAACTAAAGGGATGAAGGCCTCTGGTTCTGTCGCCATGGCACATTCATCAATGATGATTTGCTGAAAATCCATGACCGCCAGGATTTCAGGTTTCAGCGCTGTTGAGCAGGTGCATAGCACTACATCATACTTCTCAATCTCACGCTTGTGAGCTTCCTTCAGCCGTTTCCTGTAACTGCAGAGACACACTTACCACATTACCACAATGACGACGACATTGACAGAATGGGTTTTAGAGTATTAGCTCAGTTTTTATGGGATATCTTTATATAGGATGCATTGTCATTTTTTTTCTTAACGCCTCATAATCATTAAAAATCTTTTCACATTCGTGCATCATGGTGGCAGCCTCTAAATGCAAAAAACAGGCATTTTACTCACACGTCTATATCATCCATGTGATTTTCAAAGTTATTTATTTCTTCTGAGGAATCATTTTTAGGTTCACGAACAAGATACATCAGTGTAATATCCCTGCAAAAAAAAAAAAACAATCATACATTAATGGGTATATTCATACACTATTTGTTATTATGTCTAAAGTCCAAATGTCCATCGCTGTTTTACATTCAAAGATAATTAGATAAAACGTTTAACAAAGGTATTTCATCAGCTAAATAGCCATAGTTTCCTTCCTCTTCATAAAAAAATATATATTTAGCCAATCAAAAACCAAAATTTCTGTTTTGGTGTAATGAGAGCCTGTTTCATTGTGCATGAACTGCTTTTGTGGAAGATCTGTAGAGAATGATACCATTTTGTGCTTTCGTTGTGGGATTGTTTCAACAAAGTTATGCAACAGCACAGCATTAATTACCATCAAGAGTTGCATCCATTTTTTTTTATCTTGTATTAACAAAGCTTTTTCAGTAGGGTTAAGCTCCAATTCATACACGAGAACACTCAACCACTATTTCACAAATTAAGAGTGGTGAATCCTGGCATTGTCTTCCTGGAACATGTACATGGGTAAATCTTATGGCATGACTGTTTGGGGAAAAAAAGGTTAACAGGGCAGAAACATATTAATCACTGTAGTAATGCTTCAATCTTAAAATCTTCAGTATTGTTTTTTTTAAAAACCAAACGACAGCTTTTTTGGCCAGGTATTGTATATAGGATGTCTTGAGTGACCGGCACGCCGACTTTGGAAAAAGAACACCAAAAGTACTTTTCCCCATTTCTGAACTGTCACCACTTTCATATAACACAACAGCGATTGCTGAAGTGGACACATTTTACTAATAGATCTCTGTGAAAAAAGTGGCTCCTACCTGAGCTCCTCTTTTGGTTTTTCATCACGGAGTGATTTGCGGCAAAGCTTTAGATCACTGCCTGTATATGGAAATTCACGCATTTCCATCTGGTCACAGTAGATTCTCAGAGGCTTTAGGACTCCCTTGAGTTTCAGCAACTGCTCTGGGAAACAAGATAAGTGGTGTCATGTAAGTACACTTCATCAGGTAAAAGGGAGCCTGAAATGTACTCCATGCATGCATGAAAATGTCAGTGCAACTGCATGCAACTCAGTTTCATTTTCATCCCAGTAAAGCAAATATATAGAATAACAAACATATAATATGTTTCTGACTTCCTTTGAAAAACTTGATGGTTCTACATTTGTAAACATAATGAGGGTATAAGCTGTATATTTTAAAAGACCACCAAACACAATTCACCTGCAACAATGTCCACAGATTTGTTGGAAGGTCCGCAGTAGAGGATGGCAGGCTTTTTTGAGGGTTTCTCACCAGGGGTTGATTTGAAAGAGGCCAGAAATTCCTGGTTCTTCATGAAAAACTGGTAAACAATGTGAATACCAACCACTGTTTTTCCTGTACCTGTGGATGAAACACGGTGCACTTCTTAAGTACTGTCCACAACACATCTTCATTCCCAAGACTACAAATCAATCTGATTATTAGACGATATTGATTTTTACATTTTCTGAAAAAGATACGAATGACGAATCAGCAAAAGGCAAATCAGTGAAATCAAAAATCAATTTGGAAATATTGTGACATTAATAAACTCTTTAATACTGAAACCAAAAAAAACGTTACCTTACAAAGTGCTGCTACATATTCCAGGAGTAACTTATATATTATTAGTACACTACATTATTAGTATATAGAGTATTAAACAGTACCTGGGGGGCCCTGGATCACCGTGAAAGGTTTCCTTACAGCCTCCTCAACAGCTTTCTTCTGGCTCTCATTCAGACATGGCAGGTTCAGGCTTTCATCCACATGGTCTAAGCTGATATTTGTATAAGCATCTACATCAAAGGGGTTTTAAGCACATTAAAATAACAAATTTGTAATTCACTTTATTGTTTTTTTGTAGAAACTCATATGAAGGCAGAAATTAGAGTGGTCCGCAAACATCGTTTGAGTATTTAGTCATATCATATGCCTTTAGTTCAGTTATTTCTTTACTTGTTTTTTAAGTTATTTCAAAGTTCCTTACAGCCTAAATGTCTTATCCTTATACGTCTTGAAGTTAAACATCTGAACAGTGTTATAAGGTGTGGCAACTGTAGTATAAGTTTAATAATTGATGCCGAGCCATAGAATTATTCTGAAACAATGCACTCCAGATGTATAATGCCCATTATTATTAAGTTATCATGAAATAAATTGACCAATTTTGTGAAATACCATTTTGCCTGATCTTTCGTGTTGTCCCACTTACCGGCATTCAGCTGTTTAAGATGTTTTCCAGTCGCGACATTCTTCACCAAGTCATTAGCCTGTTTTAGCTTTTCAATGACACGTTCTCTGACCCTGCAAAAACACTGCATTAGTATATGTTTAATTGTGTGTCAATCTGAAATGCATCAAGATGAACCATCACTTACAAAAATGGAATTTTTTTGGGAATGACCTCGACGGTGAATTTTGTTTCCCGTTCACAAACATTGGGAGGAATGTAACCTATAGATCTTTTTGTAATCAGAAAATGAATTTTGTCTTGATTGTCTTCTTTCTTTGTTTTTTTGTCTTGATTGTCTTCTTTCTTTGATTTTGTGGTTACTGCGTGTGCAACCCATGTAAAAGGTAGTGAACCCTGCAGGTCCAAAGGTTCACTTTTCTCTGGTTTCTGATCTCTTAATCTGATGCACAAGAAACAGTTTCTAAGATCAAACTCCAGATACCACTCCTTTTTCTGAGTCTTGTTTAGATAAAAGTACCCTTGGAGATTTGTTTCATCTTTACTCCAGGTTATAGGAACATCCTCTAAAATGATGCTGTTATTTTCTTCCAAAGCATTGTAAGCGGTGTCTATCTTACATAGTTTTCTCCATATGTTCTGGTACTCTTCGTAGCTCTCATAGAAAGACTTTGATGCATTGCATACGGTTTTGGAAAAACAATCAATAGGGTTTCTTGTGTGCTCCAAACAGACCTCAAAACACTGATTAACACTGAGCAGTTGAACTACAGGAACTGGAAAGCCATCTTTGAATTCAGTCCCAAGCTGCACCTGAACAACTGCTCCCAACTTTAGCTCCATGGTTAGTTCTTCATAATGGCATGCTTTGTTTAAACATACCTCACTTGTATTCCTTTCCTTTTCTTCATTCTTACATTTTTTCATGTCTTGGAGGCATTGATCAATATTAATCCAGTCCTGCTGTTTCATGGCATGTACCAGTCTTTTCCACAAGTTACTTGACACCGATGTCACATTCGTCATGGGCTTTGACAGATGGAAACTCTTGAATGATTTTCTGAATGAATACACTCTTCTCTTCCAATGAAGTATCATGGAATTATCTTCCCTGTTGTATCTTGGCTGATCCACAACTTTAAGATGCTTGTACATGATGGGGATGACGTGTAAATTAGAAAGTAGCGGGAACGATATAGTGAAATCATGCCCTTGTGGAGTGAGCTGGGACACCAATGCAAGCTTCACCACATCTTTGGGTTGAAACTGAAACTTGTTTAGTTCCAACACCAGAGAATCGTGCTTCTCTTCTGCATCCATTCCAGATTGGCAGAAGCCATTGATTTCAACTTGAGTGTAGTCAGCTTGCTTTAGGATCTCTTTAGACATTGAGGTGTGCAGAAGTCTCTGCAGGATAAGGTCCAGATAACGCCTCATAGGAGATGAAGCCCATGTGTAAGCGTTTAGCTGTAAATCATGGTGACCCAACCTGGAATCCACCGAGGAACATGACCGAAGGATGAAAGCTTTCTTCTGAATGTCACGAAACTCCCACGCCATGGGGTTAAATGTGGGATGGATTTCATCTGTAAAAATCAACTGCATCAGATTATAATAGTCTTTGCTCTTTGCAAACTCTTCCATCTTTTTAAATATGGACGTGAATATATTAAAAGATATGCCGTTGTGGTCCGTATTTTCATATTGTGGATTGGTCCAAACTTCCTCTTCACTATCGGTATCTACTCCGCAGATATTTGAAAAGTAAGGTGACATGAGAATTAGCTCAGAGTATTTCTCCTTAAACTGAGTCAGTTGTTCGGGGTCCGGCTCCCTGTGGCACCTCAGTGGGGTGAGATCTCTTGTGACGTCTGTAGAGATGAGTTTTTCAGCTGCGGCACTATTGTAGAGATTCATTAGCTCCTCCACCATGACGCGAGAGCGACTTTGCCCCGCCCGCCTCCCAAACAGCCATCCGCCTTCCAGCCTGTATTTTCTGTGCACTTCTGAGAAACGGCAAGCAACAGCCAAACATTCCTCGACGCAAGAGAACCGCAGAGGCTCAGAGTCACCCGAGCAGTACTTCTGAATAATTCCGTCTGCCACTTCATACGACATCTGTCTGTCAGACCTAATCAGGGTTTGATCAAAGTCCATGTTTAGTATTTGGCTTGTATTCTTGTCAACGTCTACCAGCAAGGATATGGCTTTACGGTCCTCATCAGGCACCAAACTCAAGTGGTTTTTCCTTAGGTCTCTTGAAAACAAGAAATTTACATCTCCCTTCTCTGGAGTGTAAATTGTTTTGCCGCACTGTCTAGCGAAATTGTCTTGCTCGCTATATTTGGGAATGACACTTGCGACATCTGTAACGTGAATACCAATCTGATAGCGATCAGAGTTAATTTCCTTCACACTTATGGCGTCATCCAGGTTTTCAGCTTCAGGTGGGTCAATGGTGAAAGTGAAAATCTCATACAATTGTGTCCTGGATAAAGCCTCATCTTCTATAGGTTCTTGTAGTTTGAATGGTGGAGGTGTGTTTTCACAACCAAGTTCAATTTCTAATATTTCTTTGAAAGCATCACACTCTGGAATTACTTTTGTGACCACTCCGAGAGGGTATGTTTTCCCATTTTCCCATTTTATAACCTTGACCACCAACATTATATTCTCAGAAATCCTTTCAGTTTCCTTTTTCACCCAGCGCCCATTCTTGTACTCTCGTATTTCAACTATGCCCGAGTCAGGACTAGTTTGAACTGTTCGTATTCTGGTCATGTGTTTGTTAACAGGTGCAACAAGTTTTGGGTCATCTTCCACCATCTTGCAGATGAAGATTAAGGCGTTTTCATCTCTATTTATTAGTCCGACCACCTTTCCATTTAACACTTCACCTTTCTGCGGACAATGCTCCCTGTCCAAGATTTCTACACAGACTTCATCTCCAGGAAAGGACCTGCCCACATTTTCTCTTCCACAGATTTTGATGCATAGCGTTGGTTCGCCGACAGGACTGGCATGCGCCTGATCATGTCTTTCCATTTTAAGTCTACATCGTTTGAAAACAACTGGATTGGAATTCAAACGTTTTTCAATATCTTCCTTGCGGAGTTCTTGATCAAATTCATAGTCAAAACGTGGTTCCATTGAGGTTTTGCAAAGGGTTTTGGACTGATTCTCCTCTGCCTTGTTGCTTCTAGCAGTCACTCTTTTTTGATACAAAGGTCTTTCTGTCTGGATTTTCACCTGCAAACATAAACTTTCAAAATGAAATAAAAAATGTACCAAATTTATTTTATAAATATGCTAACTGCAGCTTCCTGTGAAACATCAGACTTTACTCTGGTGGCATTTGCTAACCTTTAACAGTCATTTAATCCATAAACTCTGCCTCTGTAATCTCACCCTCATCTGGCTCCACTTTAAAGTATAAGACTCATAGCTCAAAATTTTATCAACACTGCACAGAAAGAAGTACTGCCCTAATTTTATTACTATTTATTATAAGAATATCACAAACTTCAGAAATCAGTCACTGAGGTACAAGCACAATAACACACTCAGCAAAATACCCTCTAATTATCGTTATCTATAAAATCCCAGAAAATATAAAGTTGGTTTTGGTTTTGTTAATATCGCACACCCCTAATACGCAACAGAAGGCTGAAACTATATAGGGCCACTATTATACAGCATATAACTATATACAATGTACTATAACTATTTAAAAATAAGAATAGGTATGTGACAGCAACCTTTTTGGAACTTTAAAGGAACACAGATTAAATCACAAAAATGAATTAAATCGTCAAAGTGTGTAGCTTCACTATTCAATTCTTACAGACAAAACAACATTAGCATTTCAAATAACTGGTCTAGGCACTAAACACGGTCCTATTTAAAAGTCACCCAGCTTCACAAATCGGACATAATTATTACCTTCCGCCGTGGAGGAGTGTTTGCTGAGAGAGTAGAGAGCTCAGGCGCATGGGCTGCTCTCTCTCGGTTAACAACTAATAAAGCTGTCAGAACAGCAGACGCTAGTATTGGGATTGCGTGCTGCTAGGGTCACGTTTAACCGCTCGCCACACCTGTTTCTTACTATAGAGGGCGAGTCGATTAGGGGAGAGTCGAAACCTTAGGCGTCGTAATTCTAATTTTCTCTGAAGGGAAAGTCGCGAATCTGTTGGAAGCCGCTCGCGATGCTTCAAATCACAGTAAATTAAATGCATGTGTTAAACTATGTTTTTATCGCACTGATTCGGGCCATTGTGTATAACTACAGTTGAATTAAACCACGGCTGCACTATGATTAGTGCAGCGAAGCCATTGGTGGTTTTGCGATTTCCATCAAATCTTTGTTTTTTGCAATTTGGTTGCTTGTTTAGCAGTTGCTGTTTATTTTGCACAAAAGGCTTGTATAGCCTGCTAGTCTAAAGCAATTTACATCCACGCGGAAAAGAGTCCCCAACAATTTAATCGAAATAGCTATATTTACAATTATTACTTTGTATTATTACTTTATTAAATAATTACACGCTTATTAGGCTTTGAGTCGATCGGCTTCATTAAGATCAGCATGGGTCTGAATATCACCATATGACAATATATGAGACTGATTTAATCTATAACGCACTACTAAAGTTAGCATGTGAATGAAAATCGTTTTTTACCTTGATTTTTCTTTTTCAGAGCCCACAGGCGTCTTCACGTGCTGTGTTGGCGCCTCTGTTGCCTTGGTACCCAATTACACTTTAAAGGGCATTGTTCCAACATTATGTTCAAATGCAGCTTATAAATCGCGCCGTGACTACTGAAAACGTAGTTTACATGATCTGAGTTAATTGTACGGTGGATTAACGTGAAAATATGTGTTAGTAACTCTAGATTTAACGCTGTATTGTCACTTGTTTTGACTTTTTTTTATTTACACAGGGGTACTTAAAACGAAAATGTTTCGCCCAACGTGGGGCTCGAACCCACGACCCTGAGATTAAGAGTCTCATGCTCTACCGACTGAGCTAGCCGGGCTACGGTGACGAAAGCGGAAGTCCTCAGATCAGACACGCGTTCAGGGTCAAGGTAACTTCACCCAGAGGTTGTAGGTTTATTATCTGTCGGTCAAATTCAAACACACATAAATGCCGTGTACATATTAATGTTATAATCTCAGGGTCTGTCAAGAAAGTCTTAAGTCTTAAAAAGTCTGTAGCCAGGCTGTTTTGGGTCCCCTCTGACTCCCGTAGTAGGGAAAAAAAAACTATGGGAGTCAATGGTGACCCAAAACATTAAAAATATCTCATTCATAGTTTTGGATACAGGTTCAATTCATACAGGTTTGGAACTATTTAAAGGTGCTACAATTAGTTTAAATTTTTGGGTGAACTATTTTATTTGGGTGAACCTAAACTAATGCTACTCTGAAATTTGTGAATTGATTAACACTCTGTTAACCTGTATAACTTGTTTGATACTTCATAAACCTTGTTTAAAGGCCTAGATTTGCACGCTCATTTTGATAACTAATCAGATCCCTTTTGTTCTCAACATGTGCCAGTGCTAACAGCCTGAATTTCCAGTTATATCTTCTGAAAGGCTTGCACAACGGTAGACAACGTCACTCGAAATCTCGCTAAGATCCTGAAAATGCAGCTTTGATCACAAAAATGTATTACATTTTAAATAATATTCGACTAGAAGGTTTTACTCAAGACAGACCAATAAAAATCGATCATACTACGAATCCAGACCCCATTAGGCCTTGTCGACCTGCTAAGAAGCTACAAAACTTAAAACTCACCAAGCGTCCTCTGCTGAGATTGCCAGGCATTGATGACATGTTGCTGCCAACTTTTTAGTTTTTGTTAGCATGCTTTATCATATCTTAATCTGTTGCATATTTTAGCACGTGTAACACATTGCTAGCATATTTCCGTCCTGTTTAACGCATCACTAGCATGTTTTGCAAACCTTACTACTCGTTCTGGTATGAAGCTCAGGCTGCCGCTGAACAAAATACCCAAAAAACAATTAAAACGTTATTTAAGGAAAGAGCATATAGAAAAAAAACGAGCTAGTAAATGAACTAAAAGAATGAACAGAGTGCTTATAAAAATCAAGATGCAATGCTAAACATTTTAAACACTGTTGACATACGCTGATGTTTAGACATTAGGAGATAGTAATATATATTTTAAATGAAGTCTTTTCTGCTTACCAAGGCCGCATTTATTCAATCGAAAATACAGTAAAATTGTGATATGTTATTATAATCTAGGAGGACTATTTTCTTGTCGAATATTATTTAAAATGTATTACATTTTTGTGATCAAAGCTGTATTTTCAGACTTCATTTTCACGTTTGCTACTCTGGGAAACATTTCTGATTATTATTGATGTTAAAAACAGGATCTATCCTTAAAATGATTGCATTTGGTTATCGAAAATTAAGAAACAAAAACGTACAATAAAGCTATTAAGAGTCTCACAAAGGCGCAGCACGCAGAATAGTTTCGATTCGTGTGAAAACGCAACTGAAGCTGAGGGAAGTTATGTGAAAGGATGGATGACTGAATTATTTGTATGAATGCATAATAGGCTGCTTGTTCATCAGCTTTGTCTACAGAGGTTACCGTGGAAACGGCTCCTTCCTGCTCTTCATAGGCGTGTTTGTAAAGTGACTCAGTCTGTCTGACATTTTTGTTCAGACCAATGCAAACACAAAAGATAAAAGGCTGAAATGCAATTTTATATA
>NC_056705.1:8172442-8177959 GCF_018831695.1 Puntigrus tetrazona | reverse complement strand
CTCTCTCTCTCTCTCTCTCTCTGAAGGGTTGGTTGTGAGGGCTCGTCTTTCACAAGAGGCGTTGCTCTTCGGCCGCGGCGCTTCTCTGCAAGCAAAAAAGAAATTTCCGCTTCCTGCAACGATAAACAAGCAGCGCAAGTTGAGAAACATTCGCAGCGACTTTGACGGTGAACGGCGGGCTGAAGAGCAGCGGTGTACACCGAGCCTCGGTCCTCGTGGACGGATGATCGCGCTGCAGTAGAGGGTCGGCGCTCCGGCAAGCAGCCGTTTTATTCGGGTTTTCCTTCATTGTTTTTTTTAAACATAAGGTTACTCCGGCATGTCGGAGCGGGGAGGGCTCCCGAGGACTGGAGGCGTACCGTCTCCGCAGCCCTCCAAACCGGTGGCGATCACCTCCAATCGGCCGGTGCACATGAACCTGTACGCCACCTGGGAAGTGGACCGATCGTCGCCGAGCTGCGTGCCGAGGTAAGGCGCCTGTCCGCCGGGGAGGGAAGCAGCGGTGCGCCGCCGGATAACGCTCGGGGTTTCATCCACGTAAAGAACAACAGACTGAGTTAAAGCTCGGGGGAACGCGATAGTGAACAGAGTCAGGTGTAATCCAAGAAATAAAATCAGCCCGGACAGATTTCAGCACGATATGCGTGTCGCGACGTGAACAATGATCGGTAAAACACGACGGTGCGGTAAAGACCAGAGCAACTTCTGCTGAACAAAGAGCTGCAGGTGAAATGTTCAGACACGCAGGGCTTCATGTTTTATATCGCAGCCTGTCAGTGGTCTGGAGTATTTGTCTGGAATGCTGGCACAAGATTTGTTGTTCTGCTTTTCTGGAAAATATCGGAATAAAGGATAGCGCTTTACCGATAATGCGTTTTTATGACCTGCACTGACACAGATGTTATTACGCTGCATTTATTTTTTATTGAACGGTTGTCTTGTTTTCTGATATAAATTTAGATGCATTATTTATAATGTGTTTTCTGGGGGGAAAAATATCAAAATTTGGTTAATTTTTAAAAGCAAAAATGAAAAAAAAAAAAAAAAAAAANCATATATTTTTTATCTAGTTTTTGCAAAAAACAGCAGTGTATTAGCATTACCAGCAATAATAATAATAATTATTATTAGTTATTGTTGTTATTAGTAATAGTGTTATTTCCCCCAAATTATGCTATTTATCGCAGACCCGATATTGATACACTTGGTTATAATGTTAGGCAAATATTTCCCCTTGATGAATAAACAATTGTAGTATATCTTATTTGTGCATTGCATTCCTGGGAAATTGAGAATGGTCTAAAATAAATGCTTGAAATGCTATATTTTGGCCGATACATTGATGTAATTCTGGTTTAGTGTGTCAGGGCTTCATACACATTCATCGGTTTGGGTAACTGTCGAGCTTCATGTTTTGTATCTCAGCCCATCGGTGGTCTGGAATATTTGTCAGGAATGCTGGCACGGGAACCGCAGAGCTGCATGCTTTGTGCCGCAAGCTGTTGTTCTGGAAAATATCGGACTGACCGATTTACCGATATTGTTTTACCGATACCGCTTTTTTATGACCTGTATTGATACAAATGTTGTTATTAACTGCACTAGTAGTAGCAGCAATAATAATTATTATTTTAATAATTGTTGTTGGCATTAGTGGTAGGATTACCTTCCTCCCCAAATTGCGATATTTCATCTAAAATGAATGTTTTAAATAGTGGATTTTTGGGAATATATTGATTTAATGCTGTCAGGGTTTCGTGCATATTCTAAATCAGAAATGGAATGGAATTGGTTTGAGATGCTGGTAACCGTTGAGTTTCATGTTTTGTATTCCCATCGGATGGAAAACAATGAAATTTATTATATATCGGAGTATACCGATATACAAAATACTACCCCCAAAATATTCAATTTAACGGTAGACCCAACACTGACAAACTAACTGCTAAAGTGGAATTTAAATATCAGAAAAAATATCTCTTGCCTATTTACATTTATATCTTGTCTTATCTTGTCTGTAAGATTATATCGTTCATGCATTGCATTCCATCCTGGATATAGTAAGATACGCATGTCTGCGATGTTACTTTTTTGCGTGTGATACATCTTTATAAAAGCTGGTTTAGCGTATTGGTTTGCTACTTGTTTGGGTTGCTGCCATTGGTAATTGTAGAGTTTGAACTGTAGATTAATGTTACGTAAGAAATAGCAAATGGACTTTTTTGACCCGTCTTGAAGCATATATTTTATGTTTTTTTACTGTATTGTTATTCCTCCCCCAAACTGTTCTCTTATTGGTAGATTCAATATTAACAAGGGAATATAATGTTTTGGACTGTTGGCTGTTGTGAGTATATAAAATGTTGGTTAAGTAGGCCTAACTGGGATTCATACGTTGTATTACGGTGAACGTTCTTGTAAATATTGGCTTGGGATGCTGCCATGGTAACTGAGGAGCTTCATGCTTTGAATTCCAACCTGGTGGTCTGGAATATGTTGCAGTCGTGTGGTAGTCCAGGATGCGCCGCATGAGAATGTGTGGAGATTCATGCGTTGTGTTCTAAATTAGGAATGCTATGGAATTGGTTTGGGATGCTGCCATGGTAACCGGGGCTTCAGGCTTTGTATTCCAGCGTTGCGTTTGTGATCAGGTGAACATGTATGTGGCGATCTTTCTTCTGGAAAGCCAATACTCTCTTGTTTTCACTCGCAGTTAATATCGGCTACGGATACAGACGACGCAGACATGCGAAATGGCTGCCCATCGAAGCTAATTGGTTTATTTGTATTAAATGCGTATTGATGGAGCAATTGGGATAGATCTGGGTTACGCGGCGGGTGCTTGTGTTTTGCGTGGCATCACGCTGCTGGTATTGACAGGAAATGCTAAAAATACCCAACTATCGATCGGCTTGTTGATGTTTCGTGTTTGGCCGGAGCTGATGGCTGTATTCAAAATGTAATACATTAGGGAAAGAGCATAGTGCTCTCCTTACCCCTACTATCATCTTGCTCAGGACTAGTATTAAATATTAATGTGATCTTGTTTTATGTCTAATTCAGGTGGACAATAGCCCTGTAACTCACCCCGGCTACTTAATTAGAGCTAAAGATGGCACAGTGGGTGGCACAGGGCGCCCATGCGGCGCGTGTCTGATTTCTGAGGGTTTGTGAGCCTGTAAATGCGTGCATCTCTGAGCGAAAAGGAGGAGTAATGGGAATTGACGAGCATTAAAAGCGCAGTAACAGTTCTCGGTTCGGATTGGACGTAATGAAGTTAATGACTAACAGTTCAATAAGCAAGTCAACAATTCCCTGGGCTGCTTTTCCCCAAAAGCATCGTAAGCCTTAGCAGATTGTGGAAACCGCTGGCCACAATGGTCTCTAAAATCTCACTCAGGCTTCTGAAACTTTTGAATAATGCAGACTGATTCGTTGAGTCATTAGAAAGATTCAATAATCCAAGAGGTTAATTGCCCATTCATTTCACAATGATCAAATCTAACTACGACGCCCCTAACTAACTATTCATTTAAAATAAAACGACCTTCTCATAAGTAACTGATTGGTGGTTTTTACTACAGTGCAGCTGTTTGAAAGTCAACCCCATGCAAAGCTTTCTACTCCAGTTTCTTTTGTAATTTGAACCTGTTACGAATAAAATCCCGTTCAAACCAAAGATGATAACAATATTAGCGTGCGCACCAATGCGCGATAACACTGTGTTTATTATAAGATCTCTACAGTTTTTGTCACCTGCTGCTTTTGATGCGTGAGCTCCTTAATTGGCTGTCGGCTATCATCCATGTTATAACTGTCCACCTTGTTAAAAATGGGTCTTAAAGGGATAATTCACTCAAAAATGAAACCATATGTGACCCTGGGCCTGACGTAGCACGGAAACAGGATTACGTTGTTTGGGTCAAAATAATAGGTTTTAAACATTAAACAATGCTAAGGACTTTATTTGGACTTTAAAGGCGATTTTTCTTAATATATTTTTTTTTTTTCACCTTCGGATTCAAGAGCTTAGAACAGTTGAGATACCTCTATCAAAAAAATCCATTCATCAACGGAAAGCTTTTTTATTCAGTATAAATTTCAAATAATTGACCCGTATGACATATATTATGAATTCCACGTATGATTTTCAATTATTGCTATATAAAGTTGTCTTTACAGCCTCTTCACTAGGCTTCAAATGCTTTCCTGGACTTTCAGTGGAAAGACAGAAATCTCTCAGGTTTCAATAAAAATATCTTCGAAAGATTATCCAAAGTCTTATTGGTTCGGAACCGCATGGCGGCAAATAAATGGTGCCCGATTTCATTTTCTAGGGCTAACTATCCCTTTAAGAACCGTTCTCCATTTCCCTCTTGAGCGGCTATAGCATGTGCGCTCTGATTAGTATCTGCATGTCGACGTTTTTGTTGTCATCTGTCTGATATTTGTTAAGATAAAATGCAAAAAAACCCCTCAGCGTCTTTTGGCAGCCGAATCATTGATCGGTGCCAAAGGCCAGCAGGAAAACAGACTGACACCTCATTCGACACAAACAACAACAACAACACCTTACAGTCCGCTTCAGCAGGCCATTATATTCACACTTCCCCATAAAACCTTCAATAATGGGATGTAACCAAACGGTTAGTAGCTTGGTCTTTGAAAAACGCAATCATTGACGTCATTGACACCGCGAAGCCATTGATTCTCACATACGTAGTAAACAAGGTCGATTCTGATTTCTGTTTGTTTTAATGTCAGTTTGTTCCTATAAAATAGCGTATGCACCGCTTTTCGGTTTTAAAAGTCTTCGGTTGGTATTCTTCATCTTTCGACTTGACTGTCGCTTTAATTCTGAATCATTTGCATTGGTTTGAGGCAGCATTACGGCGGCGTTTGGCACAGGCTGCGCTTGTTTCCTGTTCATCTGTTTCCCTCTGCAGTCTGAGGGCTGGCGATGTCACATCCTTTTGTTCGCGCCGCCACCGATTTCTGGAGTCACGCTTTGTTCACCTGATTTGATTGGCGAGCGCCGAAAGCGAGCGAATGGAGCCGGCGGTCTGAGAGACGGGGACGGAGGCAGATTTCACGCTGAAGATGTGAATTAGGGAGCGAGGGATGATGGGTCGAGGGCGGGGAGGTAATTGCTGCTGCCGCAAGATTCGGGGAGAGAGAAACAACGAAGTGCGCCGAACCCAATCAATACCGGCAGGCCGCCGCTCCAAAAACTATCTCTTGTGAGATCAGTCTGAAATTGAATTCACCTCCGTGTCTACAACGCCCCACAATGAGATGGAGGTTTCCAGTCCAAATAAATAGCTTTCTTTTTCCCTGGTGTTATTGTGAACAGTCCATCTGAGCCAATTATCCCAAACATTGGTTATTCTTACGGTGTTGAATGCTCACTTTTCATATTTTTTTGTAGTTTTTTAGATACATTTTTTTAAAAATAAAATTAAGCCCTTTTTTATTGAACATTCAGTTGTAACTGTATTTAGATTAATAAATAAATTA
>NC_056705.1:8171609-8172342 GCF_018831695.1 Puntigrus tetrazona | reverse complement strand
TGTGTGTGTGTGTGTGTCTGTGTCTGTGTCTGTGTGTGTGTGTCTGTGTGTGTGTGTGTGTGTCTGTCTGTCTGTGTGTGTGTGTGTGTGTCTGTGTGTGTGTGTGTGTGTCTGTCTGTGTGTCTGTCTGTGTGTGTGTGTCTGTGTGTGTGTCTGTGTGTGTGTCTGTGTGTGTGTGTGTGTAGCTCGTCATTGATCTGTGAGGCTGAAGCTCTGTTCAGAAGAGCCTCTATTTCAGGAGCGTCAGCGAGAGCGACTGTAAATAATTGACTGGCTAACCTTCCCTGACCCTCAAAGCAGACCGAACCGAATCAGTCCCGTTAGAAAGCACTGACTGAAAGCTGTTCCCCGTCATGATGTGTTGGACTGGACTGTTTCCGCAGGCTCTTCAACCTGACTCTGAAGAAGCTGGTGATGCTGAAGGAGCTGGATAAAGATCTGACGTCTGTGGTGATCGCTGTCAAGCTGCAGGTGAGCCGTTCTCCTCCTCCTCGTCTCACACGAGCGTGAATCAGCTCGAAATCCAATCAACCGGTCGCTTAAAAACACATCGTGGCCAGCAAAATAATATTAGCCAGTAATATCACAGCACACCTCTTAGGATCCGATCAGATCCTGCTGGTCGAACTCAAAACATCACATGATGCAGATCACGTTTCTATTAAAAGTGGGTGGCATTTTTAATGTTACATTTAAATGTAAGTTATTTTCCAAAGATATATATATATATATA
>NC_056705.1:8159612-8171509 GCF_018831695.1 Puntigrus tetrazona | reverse complement strand
AAACTTGAATTAAACTTACTTTTAAAAACTTTTCATCCTATAAAGAGTTATTGTCATAGAGGCACATAGGCCATTTTTTATTAAAGGTCCTTGAGGCAGGCAAGGTAGATTGTTAATAATGTAACGTCACACATGCAGAAAATATAAAACCAGTGCTTGACTATGAATTGACTATGACTATGAATTAGTTGTGAAATGCCTTCCACTTCGGAACAGCATCAAATAAAAGGTTTTCTAATGCCCAAGAGGGGGCAGCAAAGAGCTGCAATAATGTGACTGTCACCTGATGATGGTTTTAAATGACCCATATTTACAACCCATAGGGACATACATGCACGCACGCACGCACGCACGCACGCACACACACACACACACACACACACACACACACACACANAGAAACATCTTGTCCTTTGATGGAGAGCCTGATTATCTGCAGTCTTCAGATCTTAGTGTGTAAAGGGTAACAGCATCCTACATGTGTTTGATTATGATATTCCGTATATTAAAGAGTAGGCTACATCAGAATAGACTAAAACAAACATGCATTTGACCCGTTCATCTTCACGCATCCAGAATTAAAGAGAGCTGTGTAGAAAATGTGTTGCACCAACATATACTGTATAGTAAAAGCACAGCCCCTTCACATTTTCAGGACAGTCTTAAAAAATAGAGCAGACATTATAACCTTTAGGGAACGCATGTATTCAGTTTCAGCTTCATCCAAAAGGATTAAAATGCAGAAAGTGTAAGGAACTCGGGGCTCTTTTTGATTAATCCTCGGCAGTCTGCATGTTTCAGGACTTGATGTCATGAAACTTCACTTCTCCCTGGCTTCAATCTGTCAGGAAGAGATAAACTACAAACGGTGCCAGCGTGGGTGGCTGCAGTGTTTTAGGAGCTGCCACTACCATAATAGATTCAAGTGGGTTGTGTTAAAAAAAATACATAGAAAGAGAGCAACAGAGGGAGATAAAGATAAACTTATGACTTAATGTGTTCTGTCGTTTCAAACCATTTTATTTGAAGTTACAGTCTAAGACATTTCAGATGGTTTGCTGCTTTAGCACGTTACAGGCTAACGCACATGGAGAAGTAGAAGTTGACTAAAATTGTGCTGGTATAACAACTGCAGTTGGTCCTGATGTGTGTTAATACAAAAAAAAAAAGAAAGAAAAGATTTCAGATACTATCTAAATTGACAATTGCAGCAGAGCTCTATCTATTTGCAAAGCAGTATAATTATAATCTATTATAATCAGATGCTGTTTACAGCAGCGAGGACCTGCCGACGCAAACTGCCAAATTTAAATAAATTAAAATTATTTACCATAAATATTTAATTAATGTGACAACATACACACGAAACGCAATTGTTTAGCTACAACCTTAGCAAATAAAAATTTTTGCAATTCGTCGCATAATATAACATTGTAAATAAATACAGCACTAAAAGCACGAGCAACGAGTTCAGTTTCGTCGCGTCTCTCGTGCGTGCGTCGTTAACGAGAGGCGTAGCTTTACTATGTTTTAAAGAAGAGATTTCCGCTTCCTGCTGTTGTTTTAAACGCTCAATTGATCACAAGCTGATCACAAGCTAGGCGCCGGACCGATAGCAGCGGCGGCAGCCGAGCGAAGTCTCCTGTGAACGCACCGCCGAGCGGAGGCGGGAACATTAAGAGGCTCGCGCCATGAGAGTGCCATCATCTGAACGGACTGCGCGCGCGAGTGAGTGTCTAAACTGAGCGAGACCCGAGACGAGCTCAGCATGTCGGAGCGTGGAGGGCTTCAGCAGCGCGCGGGAGCGCCGTCTCCCCACTTGCAGCCTCTCAGGACGGTCACGATTTCCTCGAGTCGCCCGGTTCAGATGAACCTGTTCGCGACGTGGGAGATTGACAGCTCCTCTCCCAGCTGTGTGCCCAGGTATGCCGCTTCTTGACTTACTAGTGGACATGCGCTTTTTTTTTTTTTTTGGTACACCCTCCAATAGAGCTACTTTGTACCGCAGAGTAAATAACTAATCCAGATCACGCTGCACTGGAGATCACACGAAACTGCGTTCTTACTTTAGAGGTTTTCAATCTTTTACACACCCACATACTGTGCCAAACCGTTTAAACATTTGCATGCTACTTGTACTTGACTTATTCCACGAAATTACGATTAAGAAATTAAGTACAGTCTTTGTCAAATTCACGTGCATCCGCTCATTTAGATAGTATTTAGTTGAATAGTACTATTAGGCTATTAGTCACTATACACTATACTATCCTCCTCTAATATAGTTTGCTTTTATATTTGTGTTAAGTTTACAGTTTAGCATTAGTAACTTAATTCTTATTCTCAATTTGGATCGTATGGAAACACACTCTTACTTTGTTAAAAACCCTGTTTTTAGACGATTCACACAAAATTGAGAAATTAACTTTTTTTCCCCCTTGTTCTTCCATCTATAATAAACGCAGCAGTTCACTAAAAAGAATGGAACGGTTCTATCATTAAACATGATGAGTGAAAATGTCATCCTGACTTGTTGCTGCAGTAAAAACTATAGCAGAAAAACGTTTATTTATAAACAGCGCGCATCCACTGTATAATGCACACGGTAATACGGAGGCAGGCTGTTCAGTAATTGTGAATATTTAGCCTCATTACTCTCATGAAGGGATTGTGATATGGAAATGTAGAGGAAGGGCTAGGAGTGGAATTGAAAATGGCCACGAAGCGAGGAGGCTTGCTGTAATAAAAGCAGGCGGCGGAGAAGAAAAGATGCACAGGAGTGACAGAGCAGTAAACACATTATAAGTCTTATTTCTTTCTTTGACACTGGCCCCACAATGCTTTCAAAGGCTTTTTGAGATCATTTCAGTGGTTTAATTTCCTACTTTCCGTTCAACTGCATCAGTAAGATTATTGCTGAATGCAAACCCTAAATTGGCGTCACGGCACACCGTCCCATTAGAATGTTGCATAAGATCACTGAAAGGTGAGATGTGTATCCGGTTTGCCCCTCCTCTCCCAATTTCATTACCTATGTGCTCTAGAGTTACACTCTAATGCACAGGGACAGACTTGTAAGTGAATTAGACCCAGTTCAATATAGCTCACTTGGAAGAGAGGACTGGGTTCAAGCTGCTATTATGTATTAATGCCTTTTCTTGTTGCGCTTAGCACGAGACGTTGCTTCTAGGTAATGCAAGGACATCTGTAGCCAAGAAATGAAAGCCGATTGGAAGTCAAGATATATTGTATCATTTGCAAATTCAGTGTGTGTATATAGCAAAAAGAAAAATGAAACGCCCCTCTGTATTTTAAAGATAACGTCATAAAATCCAAGTTGAGTTCACGGATCTGTATTAGAAAGCGTTTAAACTGTTTTCCGTGCTTGTTCAATGAACCTTAAACTATTATTGCACAGGCACCTTTGGACACTTAATGTCATAGTTTAAATAACTTTCTGCTGACTATGAAAAACATCAGAATAAAGATGCCCAGGGCTCCCGATCGCCTGTGTGAACATGGGCCTGCTGCAGGGAGGCATGAAAACTGCAGATGTGGTCAGAGGAATAAATGTCTGTAATGTACGAGGGCCTAGGACAGTGCTACAGGGAGACAGGAAGGACAGCTGCTCGTCCTTGTAATGCCAGACTACATGTGACCATATGCACCCCCAGACGCGTTTAAGAAGCGGAGAAGTCAAGTAGAACATCTAGCAATAACTGGCAAATCTTTTTCAGTCCATTAAGATGAGATGCACTGTAGTACTTAAAGCGGTTGGAAGACACGCCACATACTGACTGCTACTTTGGATATTGATTCCCGCTGTTCAGTGACTCATTACACTTCTGTTTGTCTAATGTTTGTGAATTTTTGTTCCATTTATACGTCAGTTTTTAAGTGTGAGAATTTGTCTTCATATAAATATTTGATGTAAAAAGCAGTTGGAAGTGGCAGCAGTGCCGGGTTGTATCTGTGCTCTTCAAGTATGTCCATGTATGCAGCAGTGTAATGGTCGAAACGGTTTATCAGAATCAGAGCTTCGTTGCACATATGAGGAATTTGTTTTAGTGACAGAATGACAGTGACAAGACGCAGGTAAATAAAAAGAATAATATACAAACATACAAAATAGCAAAAACACAATATACATATAATATAAGTATGTATGGGTATGGTGTGTTTTGTATAGGTATGATATCTTCAAATTTTAAATGTAAATGTGTGTTAAATAAACAATGTATAATACTACCATCTGTAGTCTTCTGAGGTCTGGTTTGGTAGCTGAGCTGAAGCAGACAGTTATAGAAATGCAGAGGATGGGTTCAATGATGGTGGAGTAGAGCTGTTTCAGCAGCTTCTGTGGCAGGTTGAACTTCCTCAGCTGATGAAGGAAGTACAACCTCTCCTGGGTCTTTTTCACAATGTGAGTGTCCCACTTTAGGTCCTGGGAGATTGTGGTGCCAGGAACCTAAATGACTCCACTGCCACAGTGCTGTCAGTGATGGTGAGCGGGGGGAGAGCTGGGGGATCCTCCTGAAGTCCCCGATCATCTCCACTGTTTTGAGCGTGTTGAGCTCCAGGTTGTTTAGACCGCACCTGACAGCCAGCTCTTTAAGTTCCTGTCTGTAAGCAGACTCGTCACCGTCCTGGATGAGGCCGATGACTGTAATGTCGTCTGCTAACTTCAGGAGCTTGACAGAGGGGTCTTTTATAGGTGCAGTTGTTGGTGTACAGAAAGAAGAGCAGTGGGAAGAAAACACAACCCCTTTGCTGGTCGTACGGGTGCTAGATGAGAATTTTCCCAGCGTCACTAGCTGTTTGTCATGAAGCTGTTGATCCACTGACAGACAGAGTTTAACATGGAGAGCTGAGTTAATTTGGGCTGGAGGAGTGATAGCATGATGGTGTTGATGAAGTTGAAGTCTACAAATGGGATTCGCTGGTTTGTCAGATCAGGGGTGCTCAACCCTGCTGCTGGTGATCGACTGTCCTACAAAGTTTAGCTTCAACTAGTCTTGATGTTGCAGAACATAATGCAGTCCCATATTGACTGCATCATCCACAGACCTGTTTGCTCTGTAGGTACACTGCAGGGGGTCCCAGTGAAGTCCTTCAGATAAGCCAAAACCTTTCAAATGATTTCATGACCACAGATGTTAGAACAACAGGTCTGTAGTCATCAAGTCCAGTAATGAAGGGACTTCACACAGCTCCAGTGATCTGTGTGAAGTTGTGTGTGGAGATGGGGGCCAGCTGGTCAGCACAGGTTTTCAGACAGACTGGAGTCACACCATTGCCTTTCTTCTTTTGTTCTTTTTGAAGACTTGGTGCATGTCGTCTTCACTGATCTGGAGTACAGGTGTGGGGGAAAGGGGGTTGCAGGAGATGTGAATGGTTACTGGCCGATACATTGGTGCATTCATTATCTGCACTATTGGATGTAATTTTTCTAAGAAATTGAAGAAATTCTCTGGTGTAGAATTTAGGGCTGTAAATATTATATCAAGCAGTTAAAAGAAAAATGGTGCATTAACACAGGTTTTTTTTTAACTCTATGAATCACTGCCTCTATGAATCTGTGTGGGTTTTTTCTTTTCCCCAGCAAATATTATTTGTAAGACGTATCCCATCCATCCTCGAAAAGAGTTTTGAGCTTCGTCTTAATTTTCAAATTCTTTCCAGTTTTATTATAAATGTGAATAATTTAATTAATAATGATAAATGGTGTTTTGACACTAATCAATACATCTATTTTACATTACTGACAGTTATACCATGAAATAAACACGATCACAAACATCAGGTATGTTAAAAGCTGGTTGATTTGAGCTCTGTTTTGTTTATTTTAACTTTTAATGTTATAAAGAGAGGGTTCAGTATATAGATTACTGCCTGTTATCTTGCTTCAAGAAAAAAACAGACATGTAGGTCTACCTGAAAAATTTCTAAAAGAATTGATATTAAATCAAATTGTGTAAAACTGTATAACAGTTTTTTTTCTGGGATAGTTTTCATAATGTCTGTACTGTGGCTTAAGCATTCAATGAGAAAATTCTGTATGTGTGTGTGTGGACTTTATAGCATTAATACAGTACGTGCAATGTTACTTTGTGTATTTAATTTATTAAACATTCATGACCGTGTTCCCCTGTCATTGTGTAAATCTACGACCTGTCACAGAAACTGAATGAGCTCAGTGTTTGTGTGCTGTGTCACTCTGAGATTCATCTCCTAAATCTAATATCACCAATGCAGTGTTCTTGACTTCAGGCCAAAAACATCTCGGCACACCTTGTGCAGCTGTATCAGAGGACAACTCAGTTTTTGGGACACTGCATTCTTCGTCTGTTGGTATCCTATGGTAGCTGTCTTCTAGATTAAGATGTACATTGAAGCTCCAGTCATGTTTGTTTTCCATACATGTGTTTTATACAGTGGATAGATGACCAGTCTGCCATCATTTAATCAGACTAATGTCGATTCAAACACCAAATACTGTTGTACAGATGCACTATGGAAAAGAACTGTGTGTAAATTATTAAAAAAGTATTCTTTTGTGTTCCACAACAAAAACAACAACAGCATATGGGTTTGGATCGACATGAGGGCCATTAAATATCAATGCCTTGAAATATGAGGCACATTTTAATTTATAATTGTGGCTGACAATGACATATATTAAAACCCATCATGGCACTTCTCAGTCACAGAACAAAAAGGTCACAATTGTTGTATGGAACTTTTGGTGAAATGTCAGCCAAAACTGCATCTGGGATTTAAAGCCAAAATGTCAACTCTGTGAGGTAAACTTGATAAGCCGGCTTGGGGACAGATTATTCATTCAGCTACCATAGCAACTTGTCCTTAGAGCAACTTTAGCATCTCTCTCTTGTCTTCTCTTGCACTTCTCAGTCTAACTCTTAAAAAATTAGTGATTTTGAAGGAGCTGGACCGAGATCTTACTTCCGTGGTCATCGCAGTTAAACTTCAGGTAAATCTTGTTTTGTTGCTTTGCTTTACCCAAATAGAAATATCTTTTAATTTATGTTAAGGTGACTAATTCGTGTAAATGTCTCTTTAAGGCTCAAAACGCATTTTGCGGTCAAATGAAATCATGCTGTCTTCTGCAGGCCTTACTGAGACTGATCTTCAGTTGACCTTTTCTCTTCAGGTTAGCCGTGTTTGAGTGCCTTTTGAATTAGATTACAACTAAATTGACATCTACTGACATTGTATCAGAAGTCCCTAAGTAACTGTCTTATAGTAAATTAGATCTAGTTAATGTTACACTTTACAGTATTTTCTCCCTTTAGTACCCACATTTTTTGAAGAGAGATGCCAACAAGCTTCAGATTATGCTCCAGAGACGCAAGAGGTACAAGAATCGCACTATACTGGGATACAAGACCCTGGCTCTAGGGATGATAAATATGGCTGAGGTGAGGAACCGCAAAACCAACCAATCTGGTTCAGCCACATTTTTGTGATTCTGGACTGCTCGTGTAAAGTAAAATGATAACCAACCCACGTTTTAGCGCAGGCTTGAGAATGTTTCAAATACTGCTGTAAAATACATGGGAGGCTGCTGTAGGAGGTGAAATAAAACAACTTTGTATGCTTTAGTCAGTTTTCTGTGAGATTAATAGAGTTAACAGTATTGAAACCTCTCACAGATGCACCAGAAATCCACACGGGTCATTTTGTATCTGTAATTTAATGACCAAATAAATGCCAAGACATTTGCATTTGTACTATGATTCAGTTCATGACTAACTGTTGAAAGCACGTCCACGTCATTAGTTGCATTATTAATCATTTTAAAGGAAAAAGTCATCATTTGAAGCACGTTCATGTATGCTTTAGACACTTCAAACAGGTGCTGCAAAAATATCTAAATATAAAGAGGTGTTCCAATCAAAATGAAAAATGTCAACACAAGTTGGGTTTTTTGTTCGTATAATAGTAGTTAGTCAATGTTAACAACATTTTACAGAATATTACATAGAAAAAAGAAACACGCGTAACATGGGGTTTGCTTAAAGATATTTTTGTGTGTGTGGACTATCTCTTTAAGCACCTTTTAAACTAATCTGAGATTTTGTAATTTGCACTGTAATTCAGCACGTGTGTTTTGTAGTTAGCTCTTAGTAAACCGAGCCAGTTTAATTAATGGCTTCTTTTTTCTTGCCCGTAGGTGATGCAGCATCCGACCGAAGGTGCTCAGGTGCTGGGCTTGCATACGACGGTGAAGGACACCCCAGTGCCCGTTGCTGAGATCAGGGTCTATTCTCTCTCCAGTCAACCCATCGACCCAGAGGGACCAAAGACCAAGCTATCTGGTGAGACTTGCACACTTTGAGATATACTTCAATTTAAACAAGCTAATGAGAAATTGCGAAAAGAGGTCAAGGCCGCTCTTTTACATTTTCGAGAACACTTTTAGCAAGGCCTGCTCTGGTTTAATCGCTTGCATGGTTCCTGTTGTCTTCCTTTCAGATCGTTCACCAGACATCGATAATTACTCTGAGGAGGAAGAGGAAAGCTATTCGTCCGAGCAGGACGGCAGTGATGACCCTCTACAGGGGCAGGTAAGGCCTGTGAGAATGAAGTGATTGATTTTGATTTTCAGCCATCTTCCCTATTTCCTGTTTAGTGAATTAGAGCAGTGCACAGAGACCGAATTCAGATCACTGAAGAAATGCATAGAATGGATTTGTAAAGCACAAATTTAATCCGATACGAAGCATAAAATCTGTGGAGTGAAAAGACACACTGGGCAGAGACTTACACGCAGCAAAAGTGGGTGACGTATCTTGAAAATAAAATTTTAAGTGTTAAAATCAAGTCCCCGGCACGTCTGCCAACTAAAGAAACAATAAAAAGATTAACCCAGTAACTGCCTTTTTCTGCAAGCCTGATCTACTGTCTGATCTACTGATGCTGCAAAGGGATCTCATCATAATATTACCACCCCTTAATCTGTACGTTTCTTCCCAAGGTGCCGTCATTTTGATTTTGCAAGCAATAACTGCGTACCAGTTCAAATGCCATGGCGAAAGATGTAAACGTGCAATTTATTTCTCAGCTGTTTACCTTCACAGACATAATTAAGAGACTGATTGATGACCGCATGTGAAGGAGAACTTAGTCTAGTACTCGCATGCCTTTGACGGCATGTGTCCTTCAGAGATCTATTCTGGAAAAGGGGGCGGGGAAAAGCAGCTCATTTCCATTTTAAAAGACAGGCATAAAAATCTCAGAAAAACAGGTGTTTTCAGAACAGAATCTTTTCCATGTAGCATCAAATGTATAGATTAGATTTGTTTCATTGGAACAGATTTATTGACATGTAGCTCATCTCTGATGGCCTGAGGTAAATTTTCATTTTAGGGTGCACTGCTCTATTTAAAGCCGTATCGTCACAGACTTGTAATATAGTGCCCAAATCGTTAATCTGTAAACTTAGTCAGTGTGAAATGTTATTTTATTCAAGTACGTTTTTGAGGGTTTAATCATGGTTTGTCATTTTTGGGCAGTACCTCTATGACGACGAGGATGAACTGAGGAAAAAGAAACCTCGCCGTAAACTCCCCTCCACAGCATCCATCACCAGAGCTAACGTAAGTGACGTAAGTGATCTGTCCAGATCTTTCTGTTCCTCCATGTTGACTCAGGCTTCGTCAGGAAGCTAAACAACTGCATATTTCTCCCTTGGGCCACCGATGTTCTTTACATGTAGGAGCTGCTGCAATTTATGCAGTCATATGGAAACCCTAGGGAAGGGGCTTCTGAGCACATTAACGTATTATCTGCTTCCTCCTCTCCGATGCCTTCACAAGTCTGCTTTGTTTTCCTGTGTGCTCTGTCTTCTAGCTGACAAGCCTCTAGTCGCTTCTCCAGCGCTCTGTGTTTGTTGTGACAGGGTTTTTTTTTTTTTTTTCCGCTTTCTGCTCGCTGCTATTTTTGTTCCCTGCTGTTGCTCAGCCAGATACGCTGTTAATTTGTGTCTGTTTGCTATTGTTGCTTATGACTCCCCCGTTTTCTGTCTAACAAGGTGTTTGTGTTTTAAATCTAGCAACCCAACATCAAACAGAAGCTTATGGCATTGGTGAAATGGTTTAAAGTGTCTGATGAGGTAACTGAATCCTGTCTGCACGTTTTTATGTAATTTACCCACTGAGGTCTTTTCCCATACTCAATAATTTATCTTTAAGCATTGTATATGGTCGCTTTACATATAAGATTATTTTTTTTCCATTTAATTCCAGTTAGTGGCTGATATTAAAAGTATCTACTAATTTATTCATGGGTCAAAGTGTCTGCATCACAAGAAATTCACAAAAGTGATTTTATGTCCATAGAAAGCACATTAAAGTGTCTACTTCTAAGGTTTCGGATACGTTTTTGGTGAATAATATGTCAAAATTTGGTTTAAATAATGTTGCATTGTCCTTGAGTGTAACACAGTATTTATGCAAAAATTCAAACAACATGCTTATTAAAAGAATAAGAAAGCATGCTATGTTTTATTGTTTTAAATGAGTTAAAATATCTTACAGACAACTGGCACATTTTAAAAATGTAAAATTCTAAATAATTAGTATTTGGGGTGACCGTAATTCATCTTTTAATGTGTCATAAATTGTCTCTCAAAATCATTACACTAAATTATGTTTGAGTGGGTAAATTTATTAAATCAAGGATACTTATTTTTGGCTCAGAAAGAAATGCACGTGATTTAAACAAAAAATCATTTTTGGAAAAACAACAATTTTTATCTTTTTTTTAATTTATTTTCTTAAACTTTAAGGCCCAGTTTCACAGACAGGACTTAGCCCACGCCAGAATTGGGCCATAGATTAATTAGGACTTTTTTTTTTTTTTTTTGTATAAACATGTCTTTAGAAAAAAAGCATCTTAAGACAAAACGATGGAAGATTTAAGATTAGTCAGTGCAAGTTTCTTTCATCATGTGAGCATCGGATGATGAGAAAGCTAATCTAAATGTAAAAACGTCCTCTGTCCATGTATCAGTGATCAATTCTCTAAACTTTAATACAGGCCGATTAATGTAGAAGTATATTGTTCATCTCTATCAGTAATTCATGGCAAATATTTTGCATGCAGGTTGGCTTTGGTTTGGATCACGTGTCCCAAGAGCAGATCCGAGATGTGGAAGAGGATCTGGATGAGCTGTATGACAGTCTTGAGATGTACAACCCCAGCGACAGTGGCCCAGACATGGAAGAAACGGACAGTATTAGTAGCACACCCAAACCCAAACTCCGGTACTGCATTCGCTAGCTAATATTTATTCATATAGCACTTTCAGATATTGATTTAGTAATTTTGCTCTGCATTACACAGATGTGATTAAATAATTGAGGAGGCAGCCAATAAATGTGGTGTTGCAGTTACGAAAGATTCCGGAATATATTGCATATAGGAAATGTGTACAAGCAGCACATTGCACTCTCAAATGCAGGAATAACCTGATATAAAAAGCTTTTTTAGTCACACAATGAGTGGGCAAACTGCCTACACCTCAGTTTTTTTTCTTATTCTGAACCTGTCTTTGTGTGTGTGTGTGTGTATTAGGCCGTTTTTTGAAGGCATGTCCCAGTCCAGCTCTCAGACTGAGTTTGGTAGCTTGAATAGCAGGTGCAGCCACAGGAAAGACAAGCTGAGTCCCGTGAGTGTCATTCGGAGAGAAACCTTATTTGACCACTGTAATTTAGCTTCACTTTGCTTTATTGCTTCTGCTTTTAAAGGGATAGTGCACCCAAAAATGAAAGGAATCAATTGCAGCCTACCGACGTAATTTTCATAAACCTTTAATGGCAGAGAAAGGCAAAGCACCAAAAAGTGTGTAGAAGTTTGTGTTTTTTATATATATA
>NC_056705.1:8154805-8159512 GCF_018831695.1 Puntigrus tetrazona | reverse complement strand
ACACACACACACACACACACACACACACACATCATACTCCAGTTCAACAACACACACACACACAACATTCTTATTTTACCATCATTTCATATACCATTATCATGTTTTCTTCATATTTCAATTCGCTTTTATTATTATTATTATTATTATTTAATTGTCTCTTTTTTGTTATTTTATGAATGTGTGTGTATATATATATGTGTATATGTATGTATATGTATATGTATATATATGTATATATCTGACATTATTGTAAAGAAACGTTTAATCCGAGCACATTTTTCAGGCTAAACACAAGCTGTGCATTGCACTAAAAAGCACCAGCTGGTTTAAAGAGAGAAAGTCATGTGTACATGACCTGAATTCTTTTGGGGTTTTATGATATTTCACGCTGGTTTGTGTTGAATATGTGTGTGTTTTGTAGGAACTGAATGATCAGGAGTTGTTCAGTGAAGTCGGACCCTCTATAACCGTGTCTGTGGCTGAAAAACCACGAACGCCCCTAAAAACCAGCAAGAACGAGCTTCAGTCCGTGCCATCGCCCAGGTAATGTTACGCCATACGCTCAGCAAAGATGCATTAAAGTGATCAAAAGTGACAGTTATGTCATTTATGAGGTTACTAGGTTAGAAACGGTCAAATAATGCAGAAAAACTAAGTGTGTGTGTGTGTGTGTGTGTATGTGTGTGTGTATGTGTGTGTGTGTGTGTGTGTGTGTGTGTGTGTGTGTGTAGGTTGGACGGAGGACACACACCCCGAAAGCGCAGCACTCCCGTGAAAGACCGACAGCTCTCTAAACCTCTGAGCGAACGAACCAACAGCTCCGACAGCGAGAGATCACCTGAGCTCGGACACAGCACACAGGTGCCAGCGTTAAAAGCATGTCGATTTTATTTCCTCTTCAGATTTGGAGAAATTACGTCAATTGCTCATCAATGGACGCCCTGCAGAGAACGCTGGGGGACGGCTGCCGTTATTTTGAAGCTGCCGTAAATATCCGCAAGACCGTAAAACTAACCTAAACTAACCTAAACCCGCCTTCAGGGGGTTATCGGTATCGGTTTTGCTGATTAATCGGTAACGATATTTTCTGAACTATCGGTAATCGTCCACCATCCACTGTGTCTAGTGACGCTAGACAAGCATTAACTCATCTGATGAGCCTCAACTCGTTGCGCGATCATCTCTGAATGGATGGTGGAGCCGGAGATGCGGGGTTTTGTTTACTACGCACATCCTCTAGCGCTCGCGGTGATTTAGCATTTGTCGGCTCGCTAGCTAATTAAGGACATAAAAACACAAACTTTCCAGAACCGATGCATTTGAGTAAAACTCACTGAACCGTGAAGCTAATCGCAAATCTAACCCGCCAAAATAAAAGTTTGATACTGCTACTACTAAAATTATTAAAATACAATTTTTTTTTTTTTTTACGTAATGATCAAACGACATTTCTTCCATGTTTTAATTTGAATCATAAATACCTTTTGTTTGCTAAAACAATATCGAGTTTCATTTTCAATCATTTAAAGATGTTTTATTCCTTCATTTGGTAACTACGCAACAGAATTTCTAAGAAAAAGAAAACGTCATGTATGCACATGATCGCTTGTTTGTTCAGTACTAGTTTACATGGAGTGTTATGTTTTTATTACAATGTTTTTAATACAGTATCCATTTTAAAAACTGGTTTAATCATTCTGTTATCGGCAAGTGTGGTCCAAGCTAGCTATCGTTATCGGGAAAATTCAATATCGGTCGACCACTAGTTATTGCATGTCCTCTGAAGCAGATCGATGGGTTTTTGTAACGAAAATATCTCCAGTTTTAAAATTACAATGTAAATAACTGACAGGTTTCCTTAGTAGACCTATGACTCATCGTACGTCGAGTCGGAAGAAAGTCGTATACACTTAGGATGGCTTGGGGGTCAGTAGTTTATGGTGCCTTTTTCATTTTTGGGTGATCTGTCCCTTTAAGACATTTTAATTTCTCCCATAAACGCTTCCTCCCAGTGGAAAAATAATCCTGTTGGAACTGGGAGAGAAATCCGCACAGATTTACGAGCCGAAACGGTCCTGAACAAATATATGTTGATGCGTGAGGACAGCCGGAGACCTCTTCTCTTATCTGTGGGCTCATATTTTAGCCAGAAGCAGCAGTTTAAAGTTACAGATGTCTTAATGAGGGATTTGTTTCTTACAAGCGCACAGCTTTTCATTAACCGTTAGACTGGCCGCGGTGTTTGGTCAGCCACTCCAACGGCACCCATTTACCGCTGGGCGTCCGTTGCTGATTGGTGCAATGCTACATTTCTCCAAAACGAATGAAAAAACGAACTCCTCTACATCCTGAGTGGCCTGGGAGGGAAGCATTTTCAGGAAATGTTCGATTCGGGGTAAACACATCTTTCACGGTTGGCTTTATTGACCGATGTAGACGGGGTTCTCTCGTTCTCCAAACGCGGTTCTCCTCGGCTTCCCTCGTTCTTTGCTCTCTTTGCTTTTTAAATAAGGAATGTTAATGCAGTGTTTCATCTTGTTCTGCAGAGTCACCGTGAATTATTTATGTTTGGCTGACTCATCGCTCTCTCTGTGTGTGTGTGTGTGTGTGTGTGTGTGTGTGTGTGTGTGTGTGTGTGTGTGTGTGTGTGTGTGTGTGTGTATGCAGGTCCTCAGGAAGGCCGTCTATGATCAGTTGAATCTGATTCTGTTATCTGATGCTGCTCTTCCTGAAAGTCTCATCCTGATCAATGGCACAGACTGGCAAGGACAGGTACGTGTGTGTGTGTGTGTGTGTGTGTGTGTGTGTGTGTGTGTGTGTGTGTGTGTGTGTGTGTCCCCTAATGGCTGTGTCATGTATTTTTATCACAGCAAAGCGCTGTTCTTAGTGCAATGTGGGAATTTGACCATAATACACAACCTTAATGGATCTCTAAAATAGCCACAACTTGATATAAAAGATACCAATGTTCTGTAAAAAAATACATGTTTTAGTAATAATTAACACTATAAACAGTAATTAGTGTATTAGGGCAACTTTGGTCCTTTTTTAATTCATATTCATTGTATCTAATTAAGTAGCTTTTATGAAATATTATTGATTATGAGTGACTATGCTAAAAATGTCCTTTATTTCAGCTGAAGTTTCAGCCTCATCACTCCCATCTTCACATGATGCTTTAGAAATCATTCTGATATTCTGATTTGCTTCTCATCTTTCTGATTGTTATCAGTGTTGAAACGGTAGTGCTGCCCATGATGTATGTGTAGAATGCGATGGCTTTTATTTTAGCTCCGTCTGGTGAAGTCTGGTGAGTGTAAAGGCAGACTGTCCTGTGTGTGTTTGCAGTATGTCGCGGAGCAGCTTCAGGTTCAGAAGCACCCTGTGGTCTGTACGTGTTCAGGCGCTGAGATCCAGGCCGTTCTCTCGGCTCTGCTCACACGGATACAGAAATTGTAAGTTAGTGAGTCAAACGAGGATCTTGTGAGGAAAACACTCATCTGGAAGCGTGAGGTCCAGCATAGACTGATCTCACCTGTGTGTGTGTGTGTGTGTGTGTGTGTGTGTGTGTGTGTGTGTGCACAGCTGTAACTGTAACTCGTCGATGCCGCGGCCGGTGAAGGTGGCGGTGGTCGGCGGTCAGAGCTATCTGGGGTCAGTGCTGCAGTTCTTCGTCACTCAGCTGGCCAACAAGACCTCTGATTGGCTCAATCACCTCCGCTTCCTGGTCGTGCCTCTGGGTAAGAAAACACAACACTGATGAATGGACAGACAGACAGATAGATAGATAGACAAACGGATGGATGGATATGATTTGGATGGATGGATGGATATGATTTGGATGGATAGATAGGTGGATGGATAGATAGGTGGATGGATAGATATGATTTGGTTGGATGGATGGATGGATGGATGGATGGATGGATGGATAGATATGATTTGGTTGGATGGATGGATGGATGGATGGATGGATAGATATGATTTGGATGGATGGATAGGTGGATGGGTAGATATGATTTGGTTGGATGGATGGATGGATGGATGGATGGATGGATAGATAGGTGGATGATAGATATGATTTGGATGGATGGATGGATGGATAGATATGATTTGGATGGATGATAGATAGATAGATAGATAGATAGATAGATAGATAGATAGATGATGGATAGATATGATTTGGATGGATGGATGTTTCTTGATGTGGATATTCTTAGATGTTAATTTCTGTTTTTTCTGTTTGTATTTTTCTTTCTTTAAACTGGGTCAGGCTCTCATCCTGTTGCTAAGCACCTGGGTGCCCTTGACAACCGTTACAGTGCAGCCTTTCTAGACGGAGCCTGGAGAGACACATTCAACCGATCAGAACCACCGCAGATGGGTACACACACACACACAAACACACACACACAGACACACACACATACACACGCACACGCACGCACATACACGCACACACACACACACACGCACACTCACACACACACAAACACACACACACACACAGACACACACACACACACTTGACATTGACAGTAAAACATTTATTCGGTGATTCAATCATTTGTTTAAGAGATTTGTTCAAAAACACTGATTTGTGTGCGTGTTTGTGCGTGTGTGTCTGTGTGTGTCTGTGTGTGTGTGTGTGTGTGTGTGTGTGCGCGTGTGTGTCTGTGTGTGTCTGTGTCTGTGTGTGTGTGTGTG
>NC_056705.1:8154248-8154705 GCF_018831695.1 Puntigrus tetrazona | reverse complement strand
TGTGTGTGTGTGTGTGTGTGTGTGTGTGTGTGTGTGTGTGTGTGTGTGTGTGTGTGTGTGTGTGTGTGTGTGTGCAGACGCTGTGGACGTGGCGGCGCGTGTGACTCAGTACATCAGCGGAGCGGTCCTCACACACCAGCTGCCCATCGCTGAGGCCATGCTGACCTGCAAACACAGAACGTATGTGTCTCTTTACAGCTGCACTTCATTCACTGCTCTACACACACCTCACGCATCACTTCCTCTTACAGGAGAGACGAGGATTCCTACCAGAAATTCATTCCCTTCATCGGGGTGAGTACAAATTGCACCCATACGCATTTCTTCCTAGCAGTAATATTGCATTTTGCATAAATTAAAATACATTTGACTTAACAGTAAAATGTTGATTTAATTCATTTTAATGCAAACAGCACTCAAAGCATGTTACATAATATTCTATTATTACCTTATATAT
>NC_056705.1:8152726-8154148 GCF_018831695.1 Puntigrus tetrazona | reverse complement strand
TGTATATGTGTATTTAATATTTATCTTATTAGATTTTTCTTCCCTTTTTATCTTTCTTTATATATTTATTGCAACCGCTCAAAGCACCATATATTGCTTATCATGTATTGTATCAGTCAAATGAAATGATATTTTTCGAGGGGTAATATTATGTCTGTGTGTTTCTCTTTGTTTCTGGTGATCTGTCGACGTTTCGCAGGTGGTGAAAGTGGGTTTGATTGAACCTGGCCAATCAGCAGCAGGTACGTGTTACCATAGAGACCGATGCTCTGAGTGCTGGTAACACCGTGAGCGTGATAGAGACGCTCACCGCGTGCCCCTCTCTGTTTCCCAGGCGACCCTGAAGAGGGCGTGGCTGTGAGTTTAGCCGTCCCCTCCACGTCCCCGCCCTCTCACGGCTCACCGGGCGGGCTGAAGGAGACGGCCACGCCCCCCTCGTCTCCGTCCATGGGCGGCGGTCTGGCGGTCCAGGGGTAAGTCTCAGTTAGCTAAACGCAGTTCACACAGCAAAAACCAGTCATTTTTTTCAAAACCGATATTTATCGATGGTTTGTTATTTGGCCGAGATACGACTATTTAAAATCTCTGAAGCTGTTCAAATGAAGTTCTTAGCAATGCATATGACTAATCAAAAATTAGGTTTTAATATATTTACGGTAGGAAATGTAGCAAATATCTTCATGGAACATTTTTGGCTAAAAAGAAAAAAAATCAACAATTTTGACCCATAAAATATATTTTTGACTACTGCTGCAAATATTCCCCAGTGACTTCAAACCGATTTTGTTAATAAAGATACTAAATAAAGCATCATTTTTGACTAATAAGACCGTTCTGTTTTTGCGTTAAATCCTAAAATTATTCAAACAATAACTGCTTGCGTGTAGCATCTTTTTGTTTTTAAAATGCAGCGGTTGCTTCTGATATATAGACATAGCAAATAACCAATAAATAAATTTGCTTAAAATAATAATGAATCTGAATCAGCCGTCGTCGGTGCATCACTGATACTAAATAAAAGGCCTCCGACTGGAAGTGTAACGTGGGCTGTCTTTCTCTATCGACTCTTTAAAAGGTAGATCTAGTCTTTCATAAAGGCCGAGGTCTGGTGACTCGAGGATCGGCTCAGGCTCTTTGTTGTGGGAATTTCTAGCGTCACAAGGTTTCACGGATGACTGGTTAATCCTGCCGGAGAAAGCAGGTCGTGCGGAATAAAGGAGCTGAGGCTGGTTTCAGCTGGTTTAGATCCAAGCTGGTCTACCTGCTCGGTTCCCAACATCTGGAAGTCCAGCGGACCGACTGTTAAACCCAGCTCAGACCTGTACAAACATTTAGTTGTATTTTTCTGCGGTTTTAGTGATTTGGCCTTTTAATATACACTTATAGATAATATTCACTATATGTTTATATTTAAAAAAATAT
>NC_056705.1:8145027-8152626 GCF_018831695.1 Puntigrus tetrazona | reverse complement strand
ATAAAAATTGGTTTAAATATAGTGTTATTATTATCTAGTTTAAATTTATTTTTTAATTGTTTATTTTAAGTTGTGTTGCGTTGCACCGTGTCTGTCTCAGGAGTCCCAGCATGCCTCACGGCGGGGACGCCATCGGTCTGCAGGTGGACTACTGGCTGGCGTCTCTGGCAGACAAGCGGCGCGAGGGCGAGAGGAGAGACACCGGCTGTAAGAACACCCTGAAGAGCGCCTTCTGGTCGCTGCAGGTCAGTCGTCTGCCAGGGGGAGGAGCCGGCGAGCCGCAGGCGCCCGTCAACACTATGGCCATGACCGTGGTCACCAAAGAGAAGAACAAGAAAGGTGAGCGTCTAGAAGATCCACGTTTGCTAAGAAATGCATGTCATTAGTAAATGATGTTTAATGTACTACAAATGATGTAAAATGTATTACACCAGTCCAATAATGAACATAAATCTAGTACAGTAGTAATAGTAGTAGTAGAATAAGAATATTTACAACTACATTGCAAAAATAAATAGCAGACAGAACGCAAATAAAAATTACTATATGTGAACAATATTATAAAAGCATATCATTTACAGAGGTTTACAAATGCACAGTTGTACACAGGTATATGAACGCTGAAAGAATCCTCTTACAATTTATTTAATCAAAAATACAGCAAAAATTGTGAAATATTATTAGGATTCAAAATAGCCGTTTTCTATTTTAATTTATTGTAAAAATTGTATTTAATTCTGTGATCAAAGCCGGGTTTTCAGTGTCAGAAATCGTTCTAATATGCTGATTTGTACATTTCCGATTATTATCGACGTTCGAAACGCTCGTGCTGCTTCGTATTTTTGTGGAAGGACTCTTTGATGAATAAACAGTTCAAAGGAACAGCGTTTACCAGAATTAGAAATACATTTGTCAAATTATAAATGTTTTTACGGTCATTTTCGATCAGTTTAATGCATCCCTGCTCCTTCAGAAACGTTATATACGAGTATAAAATTACGATATAAATAACGTCTCTCTCGCTTGCTTTGTGCAGTTCCCACTATTTTCCTGGGGAAGAAGCCGAAAGAGCGGGAGATGGACTCTAAGAGTCAGGTGATCGAGGGCATCAGCCGGCTCATCTGCTCCGCCAAACAGCAGCAGACCATCCTGAAAGGTACGGACCCCCGTCGCAGCCAGCTTTTTGGCGTCGGCTTGAGCAGAAAACCCCATGTCTCTTTTTCTTTTCTCAGTCACCATCGACGGATGCGAGTGGAACGACGTGAAGTTCTTCCAGCTGGCCGCTCAGTGGCCGACTCACGTCAAGTATCTCCCGGTGGGGTTGTTCGGCTACAGCAAGCCTCCCTCCTAGGCTTTCTCAGCCCCGCCCCTTCGACCCACAACCCATTGCACACCGCCGCCGCCACTTTCACAACGCTGGCCAATCGCAGTCGAGACGGGACTCTCGGTGGGCGGGGAGGTGGAGTTGAGGACGTTCCATTCGGCGGCTTCGATAGACTTTATCAGCGCTAGTCACTTTTATTTATCGAAAGGCCCCAGAGCCACATACGGGGGCCCAAGCACAAAATTTGGATACACCACCTGTCGAAGACTATTCAGCAGCATGACAAATCTCTCAACGACCCTCAACCGTAACCGATCCCTTCCGTCATTGACCTCCATAGCCAGCATCGACGAGAAATCCAGTTCAACCCTTGCTCAAATCTACCCCGTTGCTTAGCAACTACGGAAATTTTGGGAGGAACTGCGGTTGCCATGGTAGTTAAGATTCAAACGTGAAAAAAGCACTCGTGAAAATTCCGAAAATTAGCAAATTTCCCGGCAGAGGCGGAGTTAAATGCCAATTTAACATTGGAGGCGGAGCTACGAGGTGCCCATCGGCCAATCAAGGAGTGGTTTTCTAAAAATCATCTTTTTGCATAGATCGTTTCATCCTTCCGGTCGGTGACATCTATAATTGTGTCGTTGACCTCCGACCTGCATGTTTAACTAGTTTAAACTACATCACCCATAATGCACTGGCAAAGTTGACATTTAATGTTAGCTCAGCAGTGCTTAGCCTGAACACCCGGGAGGTTAGTAGTCCACATCGTTAATCTGTTAACTACAACAATATTAATTCAGATTTATATTAGCTTTTAAACACGCCATTATAGGTTATTTTAAAAAGTGACCTTTTAGCTTAAGTATGTAGCCCATCTACAGGTTTTATTTCATTTTTCACAAACCATCTCCAAAGATCTCTGGCCAATCAGAATGTAAACGTCACGGGACGGAGCGAGTCACTCAGCTTTTCGTTTCTAAAAGAGCGTGAAGGCCGCACGAGGTTAGAGGTCGAAACCTACGCCAGCAAAATTGGGTGAAGATGTCGTTTTACCGCTTGTTCGCATCTTTACACGTGGAACCCGGTTTGGGGAGAACTTCAAGGGTTTCACCTTCATCGGCCGTCAGATGCTACGCACTATGCACTCGCCTTCATTTCTTCATATCTTCGTCCAAAGCACAAGAAACCACCAGCTCCTCAAACAGAATCCCCAATTAAAACACGATTCACAAACACTACCTTCACGCAAAGCGAAAAAAAAACCGTTCCGGTGCAAATATCTAAACCTTCTTACTCGAGAAGACTTAAGAGGCGCTTCATTTTGGTCATTTCTCATAACACAGTGCTTGCTCTCTTAAAACGTTGGACTCCATCTCGATTTAAGAAGGTTTAGCTATTTGAAAATACTAGAAAAACGCGATAAAATAACATATTAGATTAGATTTTTTTTTCCGTGCGGTGCAGCTGTGAACAAAACGTCTGAAGCCACAACATCCCTTTATTTTGCAGCTGGAGCTCGCTACGTTACTGCTAACGGCAGCTTGCGCGGAAACACCGTGGTTTTCTTGCGTCTAGAACTTTTGTGCGATGTTCTTGTGAGTGGTAGGTAACGCAACTAACGAAACGTCGCTGAAATGTGGTTTTAAAATTATAAACTATCTATGAAATGGTGTCGTGCCGCAGTGAGAGTGAAGCCGGTGTGTAGTGCGCGTGCGCGTGCGCGCGCGCGCGTGTGTGTGTGTGTGTGTGTGTGTGTGTGTGTGTGTGTTGTGGACAGTAGTGCTCACTGGTTATCCGTGGTGTTAACTGTACGTTCTTCAAGGCACAAGATCCGGCGACTTTCCACCCGAGCCGACTTTTATCCATCGCAGATGAATTATTAATATACAACGATTGTCACGTAATTAATCCTAACATTATCATCAGTTTACTTTTTTTAAACGGAAAGAGCGAATCTCACAGGAAAGAGTCGCATTGCACCACAAAACTCAGCCAAATTTCCAATTTCCAATGCAAACATTAGCATATTTCAGTCTTTTTACTCGCATTGTTATTATTATATGTTTTTTTTGAGCTGATGCATGGCCTGGATGTGAGATTCGCCCTAAATCTTTCTAATCGGAGTCATTTTTGAAGGTTTTCTGTGCTTAAGAGTATTAAGAAAAAGTGTTAAAGTCACGACGGGTCAGCTCGATTTTTATTTGTTCCTGCTTCTTACAGAAATGTTCAGCAATAGTTTTGAAGCGTGAGTATCTTTACTTTTGTGTACATGAAATGCATCTCTCCTTTTTTTGCCCGTATTTCTTAAAAAAAGAGTTAGTACCGCACTATTAAACAAATATCCACACGTGAATAATCTGTTTTTATATAGCTTTTTAAATTGCGTTTTTTATTTTAAGAATATTTTGCGATTTAAGTCCTACAAGGCTCACAGAAAGATGCACGTGTCATGTGATATCAGGAAGGCTTTGATCGTTAATGATTTAGAGGGTCTGCACGCTCAGAAACCTTCTAGAAAAGCCCCCCAGATGTTGAGCGTATGAAGAGGAAAAACCCACGCTGAATATCGTTTCAAACCAATTAAAATGTCTGTACCGTTGTTACACTCGCTGTCCGTGTTTTAAGCTTGCATGATGAGCAAACGCGCAAAAAAACTTGAGGCGAACTTCAAAAAAAAAAAACAATAAAAGGCAACTATTTCGGAGTCAATTTTTTACATGGATATGTATTGAATGGAGAAAAGGAGGGGCAAACAAAAAAAAGAGTGTCACTGCCAAAGAGTGTCAGCTGTTACATTTACTTTGTGTTTTTGTATGTGCGGAAAACGTTTTTCAGTATTTATGGAGCAGAATGGGAACGAAAAGTACCGTATTTCCAATCGATTCATTTCAATATGAAAAGAAAGCGACTTTCGGTGACTCGAGCGCGGGCCGTCTCTCTGTGCGCGTGCCCGTGTGTCTTTGCCTGTCCGCGTGCACCCGTGTTGACTCGTCACGCGAAAGTACGACGCGAAGCGGATTCGAGCGCTCCGATTGGTCGACCAATTATCCCGGCGGCCAATCGGGAGCGGCGCTCCTCCGCTTCCAACGTTTTTTTTGTTTTTGTTTTTTTGTCGACGTTAATCCGTTCGAGAGACAAAATGCCTGAACTCCACAAGCTCCGGATCGAAAGCGTGCCGCGCGAAGCGAATCGTTCGCGTGATATTTAGAGAGCGAGAGCCGAGCTCGTGGACCCGAGGAGTATTTTTGCACACATGCGTTCGTTATCTTTTAGCAGTCTTCGGCTCTTCGCCTTTATGCCTTTAGACAAAAACGCTTGTACATATCCAAAGTGCTTGTAATATGAACTCGTGTTCCTTTATCGTGTGTTATTTTTTTATTTGACATGTTTTTGTAGTACTGCTTTTTCATAATTGAGTTGTCAATCGATAGATGTGGTATGGACAGTGGAAGTGTTACTTGTATTCTTTTTTTATTTAATAAACACCTGATTTGTAAACTTTCTCGTGTGGTTTGTGGATTTTTAGCACAATAAAATAAGCTATTTATCAGTATTGCTCTGCCTTAGATATATTAATATACAGACTGCCTATTTTCTGATAGATTTAAGCCGGCTACTTGTCCCATAATTGTCATAAAATGTCCCATAATTATGTGAATATAGTAAAAATTCGATCAATATGCATTTCCGTAATTGCATAGTTGATTTTTTTATTGCTTCATTTAAAAACAATTGCCAATTTTCTCTCTATTTCATTTGCATTCTATATAAAAACACGTCGGTGTTATAAAAACAAACCCCTCGGTAAAAGGTTTACGACAGAAAAAGGACTACAACTGTAAACATGGACAGACGCAAATGGATAAAAGTTGCATAAAACGCAACACTTAAATATATTTCGGATCTATATGTCTCTGTATATTCATCTTCCCCAGCTGAGGAATCACCCTAATAAAACAAATGTTTTATATTACATCTGTTTTACAAATTAAGGTAAAAGAAAATAAAATTTTTGCTTCATTTCGTTGAGATCTTAGAGGTAACGGTTTTTGCAGGAGGTATCCTGGATTGGTTTTTATCTCTCCATATTTTAAGAAACAGTACATTTTCACTATTATCCCAGAAATACGGTGTTACATATAAGATCGTGTGAATGTTACATAAACAAACCCCTCGGTTAAACCCTTAAGAATATAGTTAAAACAGTAAAAATTGTTTTGTGCGTGTTCTGCTAAAATATGTATTTTTTACAAAGCAAAATGTATTGCGTTTAAAATCTACAGACACAAATGGATAAGTCTTAAATGTGTATTTTAGATATTTTCTCTCCACTAGTATGAAAGACAAGCAGCCCGAAATATGTCTTTGTATTTTCATCTTCCGAGTTAATTAACCATTGCGTTTTACGCGTTACTGCAATTTAAAATGAAATGAAATATACATTTCATGAATCTCTTGGTTCGTTTTGTTGAGATGTTGGAGGTTTCTGTATTCGTCTTTATCATATAAACAAACACTTCTGTAAAAAAAAATGGTATTTGCTGCATCCATCCAAAAAAGCGGTATACTGTAGTGTACTGTAATTGGATTCTACAGACACGAAATAGATAAAGTGTGTATTTTAGATGTTCTCTTTCCACTGGTGTCAAAGAAGACGTGGTTTAAAAGCCAAGTAACCCAAAAAGTCCGAACGCAGCCCGAAATATTAGCATAGCGCGTGCGCGTGCGCGCGCCCGGAGGGAGGGGGGTGGGGGCGGGTGTAGTGATGTCAGCGCGCAGGGCTTTGGATTCTGGGAGCACAAACACACACATCAGCCATTTTCAGTCTGCTGTGGTCATCCTCCCTCGCTCCAGCTCAGAGATCCGCCGACTGTCGCGCTGAAAGGGACGAGAAGGATGGACGAGGCGAAAGCGGGCGATCGCGCGCACGGGCGTTTGTTCTGAGACCAAAAAAAGAAGCGCAGCGCCGACGCGCCGCCGGGGATTCGACCGACATCGTTTCACTGGAGCGGCTCTGGGATCCCGGACGGGTCTGAATCCGCAACGTCGCGTTGTTTTTTTCACGCTCGGGTCGAAGAGAAGCCCGGCGCGAGCGGATTATTAAAGGTACTTCTCTCGCACGCGATGCAAAAAGATGAGCTGCGCTTTCGCGTTTATCGCGCGGCGATCAAACAATGGGATGCTCGCGCGACTGCTTGCTGACCCGAGGGACCGAGTTTAGCCAAAGCGAGCTAAAAACAATAGCTGTGAAATGCTGTGATGGAAAATAATTGGTTATAATTTTTGACAGCGCGAACCGGATGGTGTCCCGACTTATTTATGATGCATTATTTATGTCTTCATCTTGGATGTCAGCGATGGTGCATTGGACATCTACGGGGTTATCGATCAAACGCGCGTGATCCGTTCTCGAGCGTTGTATCGTGAGAGAGGGCTAAATGCGGTTCGCGGGTTTTCGGGGTCGGCGGCGGGTTCGCTGTGTTTCACGTCGAGCGCGGGGCTGCGAGGATGTTGTGGTCGTCCGGAGGAGTTCGCGCGTGCTCGTGCCGTCCTGCGGGTCACCTTGATGGCTTTTCCCAGGTTTTCTCCCGATGCTTCCGGGCGGCTGTCAGTCACGCGCACCGAGCTGGTGGAGGGTTAGGGCGATCAGAGGGCGGCTCGCGGGCCGATCGGGTGTGTTTGTAAGCCGCGCGTCTCGTGGTTTGATGCGGGACCGTCGCTCTTTCTCTCCGCCGGTGCTGCATTGCAGTCAATAGGCGTGATGAGGGAGGAGCGGCGCCTCTGCTGGACGCAGGTGGAAGTGCAGCTGATGGAGGTCGCGTCTGAAATGTCACGGTATCATATTAGGCACTGCAGCAGGCGAGGTTTATGCGTGCTGGGCATGCTTTAGTGCTTGCTTTATTAATAATTGAGGTGCCGTGGGTCCTGATGGCTGCCGCTGTTGTTCATCACTTCGGGTGTTTCTGGGCGCAGGAGCAGGACTCTTTGTCAGCACTTGTCACCGTGTTGCCAGATTGGCTGTTTTTGGGTGTAAGGTGCGGTGATGGATCATGATGCACTTCAGGGTCTAAAGGGGTCATTAGGACAAAAGTCACCTTTGCTGTATCAACTAATATCAGCATACTGTTATTTATTTTATTAAATTTTTTTACGTTTATCATAAAATTTTTGTTGTTGCTAATTTGCTAATTTAACCAAGTTTAATGTTTCGTTTTTTTTCTTTGTTAGCTTTTATTTTTATTGAGTGCTTTTGTCGCTTGTTTTTGTTATTTGTA
>NC_056705.1:8143682-8144927 GCF_018831695.1 Puntigrus tetrazona | reverse complement strand
AAAGGAAAAAAAAACGTTGGTAAATATTGTTAATAATTTTCTTTCTTCTGATATTGTGTTTTTATTTCTCTCATACTGCAAATTGTGAATTGTTGTGAGATGAGTTAAAAAAGATGAGATGTTAAAAAAATCTTTTTTTCTTTTTGCCATTTATTTAGCTATTCGGAAAGAAAGACTTTTTGCGTTAAATTAATAAACTTTGCATTAAATCAATCAAAAGCGGCGGCAGCGCTATAAACGTTTGTGGCGTTATAAAAGATTTCGGTTTTATTGATATGCATTTGAATCATCAGAAATGTTTCTCGAGCAGCAGACTGATTTCTGAAGGAAGTCATGATACTAAAAACTCAGCTTTGAACGTAGAAATAAATGACGTTTTAAAAGACGCTCCACGGCAGCTAGCCGTTTTGAGCCGTAATAATATTTCTCTACTTTCGATGGAATAAACGCATCCCTCTCCCCCTCTGTCCGTCTCTCAGGGCTCGAAGAGGATCCTCCGCTCCAACGAGATCCAGTTGCCGTCGAGCGGCCAGACGGAGACCGACCTGCAGCTCACGTTCTCCCTGCAGGTGAGTGCGGACCTCCTCGGGTCCTCGTCTCCTCGAGCCGCCGCTCAGAAAGCTCTCTGTTGTCCTCGCAGTACCCGCACTTCCTCAAGAGAGACGCCAACAAGCTGCAGATCATGCTGCAGAGGAGGAAGAGGTACAAGAACCGGACCATCCTGGGCTACAAGACGCTGGCGCTCGGCCTCATCAACATGGCGGAGGTGAGGCTCGCTCCGGGCTGGCTCCGGGCTCGCTCCGGCCGCCTCGCTGACCGCTCGCTGTGTTTCAGGTGATGCAGCACCCCAGCGAAGGCGCTCAGGTCCTGGGTCTGCACAGCCAGCTGAAGGAGGTGTCCGTGCCCGTGGCTGAGATCCGGGTGTACTCTCTGTCCAGTCAGCCCATCGATCACGAGGGACCCAAAGCCAAGATGAACGGTGAGCTCAGGCACTCTCTTCTGCCCGGCCGCTGTGAGGGAAGTCGGTTCATGGGGCTTTTTTTGTCTTTGGCTCAGATCGATCCCCGGACATTGATAACTACTCTGAGGAAGAGGAGGAGAGTTACTCGTCTGAGCAGGAGGGCAGCGACGACCCCGTTCATCATGTATGTGACATCACTCCATCACTTCATTTGTGAATTTCATCAAATCATTTCTAATATTACGCTGTTTTACATTTGTGTGTGTGTGTATATGTGTATATAT
>NC_056705.1:8143036-8143582 GCF_018831695.1 Puntigrus tetrazona | reverse complement strand
AAATATGCTTTTTCATTCTCTACTTTACTGAATGCTTTTGTTCTAAGACATATTTCCTGCCTCTGTTTTTAGAAACATACACTTAGGTTTTACAATTAAGTTTTGGGAAATCTATTCATCAGTTAAACCTGCATAATTAACTGGTCCAAACCTATAAGAATTAAAAACTACTCCTGAAGAGGTTTGTAAATTTGTTCAAGTATGAATTTAAATCATTGAAAAATACATTTCTAATGATAATTCTGCTTCCGTTTGGCTTCTGACTGGTTCTTACTGCGGTTCGAAGGTTTGTAGTGTGTGTGTATATGTGTGTGTGTTTGTGGCATTTAGAGCTGAATGCACACACACACACACACACACACACACACACTCACGACAAGTGTTTAATGGCTTATGTGTGCGTTTCAGTATCTAGATGATGAAGAGGACGAGGTGAGGAAGAAGAAGCCCAGACGCAAACTTACTTCAAACGCCTCCATTACCAGAGTAAGACACACACACACACACACACACACACACACACACAGACACACACACACACACACA
>NC_056705.1:8140559-8141782 GCF_018831695.1 Puntigrus tetrazona | reverse complement strand
TTACAAACACAAAAAAAAATTTGACAGCACTAAAAGAATATATATATAAATCTCATTAAAATGGTAATAGAAGATCATAAATATCTAAAATTAAATAAAATTAATTTGTTTTTTTTCACTTTTTCATTCTCTTGTCATCTTCAAAAAGATAGGGGGAAAATATTAAATACATTTTTGGATTAAAAATGTTTTATGATTTTTTTTAGAATAAATGAAAATGAATAATTTTTTTTATTTTTTTTTTTGGAAATGTTGCCCGGGTAGCTAACTCAAAAAAACAGCTGAATTACAAAAAGCGAGCAAATATAAAACGATGCAATTAAGTTCATCCTAGCAACACTGCCAGATTTCACGCTGACTGATGGCGGTGTGCTGCAGGTGGGCTTCGGTCTGGAGCACGTGTCTCGTGAGCAGATCCAGGAGGTGGAGGAGGACCTGGACGAGCTCTACGACAGTCTGGAGATGTACAACCCCAGCGACAGCGGGCCGGAGATGGAGGAGACCGACAGCATCCTCAGCACTCCCAAACCCAAGCTCAGGTCGCCCTCTGCTGCTGACCGAACCAAACTGATGAAGAAATATCATTGTAGAAGTATCAAAATGACTAAATATAAAACAAAACATTTCATTAAAGCTAAGTGGAAAAAAAAATTCTAATAATTAATCGCGATCAACTGTGTATATATGTATTATTTATATTTATTATGTATATATAAATGCACGCACATACTGTATATATTTTGAAAATATTTACATGTATATGCACTTATATATTTCTATTCTTATATAGTAAATAGATTCATTTAAAATATTTTATACTGTTAAGTATACTTAATAAATACACACAATACACACACATATATATATAAATTAATGTAAACAAAACCTTTATTTTGGATTTGATTATAATTTGACAGCACTAAAACTACAGAATTACTAAAATTACTAAAGTCTTTTAGTCTTTTATGTATTGATTGATTCAGATAAAATTTGCTATGAATATTTATAAAAATGCGTTTTACCTTCAACACGCTATGGTTTATGTATTAAAAGAAATCGAAAGCATTTTTATAAATTAAACGGTATGTTTTTTTGTTGAGTCACGGTGCGTTTTTAGATGAAAGCATTTCTGTTTTGAATTTCACAAATAAAATCTGAAATTTAAACAGAATATTGGTTGAAAAACTTAAACTTCAAAGAAAACGAAAAATTGCTTTAGCTGG
>NC_056705.1:8139877-8140459 GCF_018831695.1 Puntigrus tetrazona | reverse complement strand
ATTAAATTAAATTAAATTTTAAAAAAGCTGAAAATGGATGACTTTGGGGGGAAACCCCTGACAGAAATCACAAAATTACAGAAACTAAATCCTCAGCTTTTGAATGCATGAATATGAGGCATCTATAGGAGCAAGAGCCTGTTTTCTGAATCCTCTGTTCCTGTTTGGAGATGCTCTGAGTACTGAGCTCATCTCTGCGTGTCCTTGCAGGCCGTTCTTCGAGGGAATGTCTCAGTCCAGCTCTCAGACGGAGATCGGCAGCTTGAACAGTAAAGGCAGTCTGAGCAGAGACCCCTTCAGTCCCGTGAGTACACACACACACACACACACACACACACACACTCTCAGAAGAAAGCGTTCACTCGTCCATGTGTAAGGTCGAACCTTTTAGTGTTTATTTCTGCACATCGTTTGAAGGCACCTTTTTGTCTCTTTTGAATCAGTCAATATATAACATATATTCTGAATAAACATAAAGAATCTGAATGAATTAAAGGATGATTTAAATTATTATTTATGTCACACAATTGCTGTTATTTATAGGATTTTTTTTACGTTTTAAGAATTTAATTTTTATATATA
>NC_056705.1:8133823-8139777 GCF_018831695.1 Puntigrus tetrazona | reverse complement strand
GGTTTGTACTATTTATTTGCCAAATCACCTCTTCATATTTTGCTTTGTCGTCAATATCCATTCAGATTTTTAGATTCTATGAAAAAAAGGTCTTTTTTTCATTAAGACGATTATTTGCTTTTGCATTGTATATACAATTAATACATAACCTACAGTAGCTGTTTCTTGATTTTATTTTTATTTTTTGCATTCAAGTTATTCGAGCACATCCTGAAGCGAAGTCATGTGAGCTTTTTCATCATAGTTTAATAGTAAAAAAACGATCCATTTGTGTTAAATTTGACGTCCTGGACATTAATACTACATAATGTTTTCATGACTTTAAATGGCGCACAAAACGAAAATTCTTTGTTCTTCAATTAATTTTTTTTGCATAAATTGGAAGTGTTGGTCTTATTTCAGCAAATCATCTATCCCCAGTTTCAATCACCCCAGTATTTGACATTAACTCACATAATCTGTTATTATAAAGTATACGTCCAAGTGAGTTTTATGTCTAGTAGACGAATTCGGCTGTCGTATATCAAAGTTTGAGAGATCAATCACGAACAACCACTGGGTTACGGATGCTCAAACCAAAACTGTTGCTTTCATCCCACGAAGCAATGTTTTAAACGGCCCCTTTTATGGATATATTGAAAAATTAGCTGTAATACAGCTCTCAAGTGAATGAAAGTCCTGCAAAGTTTTAAATTTGACTCATTCAAATGAGACGTTTCAAGTCGTTGAGCGTATAGGGTAAAATTAAAAGCATATCATCAGAAAATGAAAGTGTGTTTTGACCTTGCATGTTAACATGGACTCCCAAAGACAAAATATGAACCTTTCATAACCCATTTTCCAACGTCCTTATGTTTCTTTTCTGACAGAAATAAGAGCTGTTGTTCTGGGGTGGCAGAAATCCGACAAAGCCTTAGTGATAAACAGCATTTTAGGTGATGAAGTCGAGACCGACAGATACTTTGTGAAGTCTGTGAGGAAAGACGGTGAAGTGAACGGAAGGAAGGTGGCTCTGATCAACACTCCTTGTTGGTGGGAGAATTATGATTTGCTAGACTTTCCAGAGGCTGTTAAACGGGAGCTGGTCTGCAGCGTCTTCCTGTGTCCACCTGGGCCTCACGTCTTTCTGCTGGTCGTTAACTGCAGTTTGCCCTTTACTGAAGAAAACAGATTCACCATTGAGAAGCACCTCAGTCTCTTCGGCGAGAGAATCTGGAAACACACCGTAGTGTTGCTTACGCGAGCCGATGCGGTGAAGGGCAAAGAGCTCCAGCGGATCGTACGGAGATGCGGAGAAAGACATCATGCTTTTGATTTAGAAAAAGGAGTCGAAGAACTGCTCGTGAAGATCGATGATGTTGTGGCCGCAAACCATGGGAAGCATTTTGAAACGTGCGACGACGTGCTGCTTGACGTTCAGAGGAAGAGGGATGAAACCGAAAGACGAGCAATTGCCAAAGAAGGAGCGGTTCGGGACAAAAGAGACCTACTGAAAGAAATAAGTAAGTCTTACAGACATGTTTACTATCAGATAAAAGCTTGTCCAAACTTGACCCTCAAATCTAAGAGAGCTGGTCACGTTTTAAATCATTCCCGTATTTCTGTTTGCGTTACTTTATAGTTTTCGTACAGTGATTTTTACAATCTACAAGTTGGACATTTACTGTCATAAAGAATTGTTGTTATGTGTACAGATTTCTGACTTGTATGGCAAATATCATTTCTTTTTTTACTCGAAGGCGCTCCGCTCTCAGAGCTGAGAATCGTTCTGCTGGGTTGGATTCTGTCGGGAAAGAGTTCGGCCGGAAACACCATCTTCGGCAGTGAAATATTTCCGATACGAAGAACTCAAAAGTGTACGAGCCACACCGGCGTAGTGAATGACAGGCTCGTAACCGTGTTGGACACTCCGGGCTGGTGGAAGTACTTCTCATCTAAAGTCAACCCTGAATGCACACGGACCGCGATCCTGAAGAGCGTAGGTCAGTCTCGACGTATGCAGTTCCCTCACGCCGTGATCTTGGTGGTGCCTATTGACACGTCGTTTAAGGACGAACAAAGACGGATCATCGCAGAGTATATGGTCGTTTTTGGAGAAGACGTCTGGAGGCACGCCGTGGTTTTGTTCACGTGGGGCGACAGGTTTCCAGACGTCTCGGTCGAGCAGCACATTGAGAGCGAAGGAGAAGCTCTTCGGTGGCTGATTCAGAAATGCAGGAACAGGTACCACGTCTTTGACAACGCAGACGAGACCAACCGAGATCAAGTCCCCGAGCTGCTCCGGAAGATTGACGAGATGGTGGCAGAAAACAGTCTGTTCTGTCTCGACCCTCAAGAAGAAGACCTTCTTGAGGCCGACACGCAGCGAGAAGAAGAAATAAGCCTGGATGCCGAGCTCGTGCTGCAGCTACTGCAGCAAGAGATTATAAAGAGGTTTATGGGTATCCAGAGTCGACTGAAGCACTCAGGGATGGACTTCACTGGATGTGCAGAGAGCAGAAGTCACCGTAGCATTTCAGACCCTCCTAGCCGTACGTCTGCACTGTTTTTTCTGCCATGCAAAAGCAACTAAAGGGCCAGATACAAATTTAGCTATGAAATCGCTTCGCTTCTCTCTCTTTCAGTGTCAGCTGATGAGAAACTCAGGGAAAAGATGAGGAGAGAAGGAAGCAGATGGGAGGTAACTTTAATGGACACGTTTTCGAAGGATCGGATTTGCGAAGCATCGTCCGGTGAGTTTCGTTTTTCTCCATTGCTTTAAGGACGATAAAGCAATTTTCTCGCCAGAGGTCACTTTTGTTTCTACTCGCTTTTTAACATTCGCAGATTTCCACGAGAAGGTGATGGGGTGGCTGCAAAGATGTGATGAATACAGCTCGGTTGGATATGGATCAAGCTCCAGCATCAGCAGCTGAGAAGATCCAGAGGCCAGAGGCAAGACATTAAAAGCAGTTTACAGAATACAGCACTCCGTTCAAACGTGTTTCTTAGTTTTGAACGTGTTTAATAATATTTCTAACGAATGATTTGCGTTATTGCATGCTATCCAAAAACTATATGACTATTATTTCATGAAAATTAAAAGTAACCTAAACTTGAAATCACGTTTAGTGTCTGTTTAGTTTTCATTTAGTTTGTTCCCGTTTTCCTGAGCCTTAATTCCTGTTTTTCTCAAGATTATTATCTTGGTTGCTCTTGTTTAGTTGCTTGTTATGTGCTCGCGGTCTTTTCTTCCCATTTTCCGGCATTTTATTTTCTTTGTAGCCAAGCTGTTCATATTTTCCCTCTGTTTTAGAATTCACTTTTTATTTTGTTTGCTTATTAAAAGGTCAAATGCTTGCAAACGTCAATCCTCCCATATATAATGAATACATGCTTAACAAAAGCTTTTAAAGTTTGTTTTTTTTTCCTCCGGCCTGGGCCAGTATTTTAGGACATCATATGAATGTTATACTCATTGTATTATACAGTATATACAGTATGCAACAGTTTGAACTTTTGTACCATTACCTGGTTTTTCTGTATTTAGTTATTTAATCATCAGTCGTCTTTTGGGGGGGTTTTTTCACGTAGAAACATATGAGACAATCTCTACAGATGTCAGTCAATCAAATTATGGTTTTTTGGTATTGTTTTTTCATTTGCTGCTTGTTTTTCACAGCCAAATTTGGTTTTAAAATACCTTCATTGGTATGTCAACAGTATATGTGACAAATATTTTTTTATTTTGCAAAACTATTTCATCAACTGAAAGTGAAACTGAAAGTTATGGCAAGCTGCAGCAACATTTAATATTTAAAATGTACCAGTATACATTTTCATGCTATTAACACTAAAAGATTAGTATTTATTCATTGGCTGCTTGCTTCTATTCTTCAGCTGCTTTCTTATACAACATTTGCACAAAAATGTTTCTTCTCCAGTTTGTTGTATAAAAGGTAAAAGATTGATCCAGAATATTACGTCAACAATGTGTTATACACCGAGAATGACAGCACCGAAGAGAAAAGCAATAGAAATATAACTCTATATGCTTTAATCACAACCTCCAGACCAAAAGAATACAGCAGGATATATAGCATAGATGACATGATTCATTACAATTTACAGTAGCAAACATTTGAAGTGAATCAAAAAAAAGTTACACATGAATAGTTTTGGTTTGGATCCGCTTCAAGTGTCGAGTAAAGTAATTGTTTTTTCAAAGGCGCAGTTCAGCAATTTGCTCCCGAAAGCATACAGATGTTAGGAATGCAAGAAAAAGAAATGTTATTTATGATTAATGAAAGAAAAAATCACATCAGACAGCGATAGTTGTCAGTTTTGTATGTAGATCCAGAGCTGAAGTCTTCGCCGTGAAATCTTCTCAAAGGCTGGATCCAAACTGGAGACAGATACAAATATTCTTAAATCGAACAACCGTCACGGCAATAGTGCGATTATAAAATATCAAATATAAAGTATGCTTCTGTGTATTTATAGACACAATAAACCAAACTTCATGGTTCAAAGACAATTAATACCTGTCCGGTTACATGACGGAGCATGACACCTCTGAACCCAGAAGAGATATACTGGTTTTTGGACCAATGGAGAATCCGGTTCCCAGGAACTTGACCTCCACCCCGTCCGCACCAACAGAGGCACCGGTGTCCACTCCAAGCCCCACTTTGACGCCGACCGGACCGGCCTGAGCTGAGGCGCTGGCGAGTTCAGCTCGAGCCATCGCTCCGACTCCAGTGACATTGGCTTCAACTCCAGCCGAGGCGTTGGGGCCTTTGGCTTCGGCCTCAAACACACTGAATTCAGCGCCGGCTCGTCCGACTCCTGCTTCAGCACCGGCTCCAAACCTGGGAAGCCTCTCTCCCGGCGCGTCTTCAAGACCTCTGATATATGTGCCGCTTTTAATGTAGGTGCCTTCTACGTAGGTTCCTTCTGGTCTGTCGAACGTGTCGATCATGCTTACGAGGTTCTTTACTGAAGCATTCACCGTGGCAAGTTTTACACTTGGCTGTGTGAATACTTCTCTTTTAACTACTTTCTTGCCGGTTCCACTTGTCGAGGCGTAACCTACGTGGCCATCTCCTTCGTGCTTTCGTGTGGTATGAAGAATATCAGAATCTTCATCTAAAAAACAAAAAACAATAATAATGCACATTTAGACCAATGTTAGATCATTGTGAAAGTGAAGGCATTTTTTTTACTCGGACTCGAAAGTTATTATTTCTGGGGATTTGATTTGAGTCTCATGCATCTTCATGATTATCTTCTTGTCTCTTAGAGTTGTTCAGAAGACATCTTTCTGTTCTCTGTGCGACCGAAGTGAGGGCCAAACTATCACAGCGTAAATACAGCCAACTGAGATTGCGTTAAAAATGATAATTATAGGAAATTATAGACCCACAAAAAATGAAATATAGAGATCAAATTCATTGCAAAGAATAAGGCAACGATCTCCTGTCCCTATGAATATATACAAAGCGATGTTTGGGAATATTCACAATGCAATTTCTTTTGAAAAATTGTCGTTGGAAAGTATATACAATTTATATGCATATTAAAAAGTCCTTACCACTGTCGTCCTGTCCGTGTTTGATCAGTTCTCTGTTTTCGGACATTTCTTGCTTGCGAAAGTCTAAAAATGGTCTGATCTTCAAGAGTACTGTACAGCTTCTGTGAAGCAGCTTCAGAGTTGCCAGATCCCAGAAATATTTATAGACCAAAAACAGACTTAAGCCACACCCCCCCCAATCTATTGATATCTGATTCCCATAAATGGCCTTAAAATATATTTTTTATTTTATCTATGGTGTTTATTCGTTAAATATCGTTCGGATGATTTTAGCAAGATTCGTTAATGCATGCGGATGTGCAGTTGTTTAATCAGTGTTGCGTTCCTTTTCGATTTTACTCTTTCTTTGTTTTTCATTTTCAGCACTTTGCATGATAAAAAA
>NC_056705.1:8125622-8133723 GCF_018831695.1 Puntigrus tetrazona | reverse complement strand
TCGATAGAAATGTGGCCCTGGTCTGCAGACGCTGGAACCTGGAGTCTGGGAGAACCTCAGGACAGTTTCTGTCTTCATTTATATATACAGGGCTGGAATAACCCTGTGTGTGAGAGCAGCATCGCGCATCACGGTGGGCGTGTCTGTGTATGCAGATTAGCACTATAAAAGGAAGAGGGTGTGTATGTGTGACATTAGAGTGGAAGTGCAAACTACCCCGTTTGTTTGACTTGTGGTGAGCAGAAATGAGGCCGAGACACGAGTGTGGAATGTGTCGTGTCTTTCTCTTCTGCCCGGGCAGAGCAGGATCATTTTCATTAAATTTTTCACCCAAAAACAAACTGAAAATGTACTCACCCTCAGATCATTGCAGATGCAAAGAAGCTTGTCTCTTAGCTAGAAAAGATTTGGTGAAATGTAGCATTGCATCACTCGCTGAGCGATGGATCCTCTTTAGTGAATGGGTGCCGTCGGAATGAGAGTCCAAACAACTGATAAAAGACATCACGATAATCCACTCCTCTCCAGTTCAACAGTTAATGTCTTGCGAAGAAAGTAGCTGCATAGTTGTAAGAAACGAATCCATTATTTAGACGTTTAAACCTTTGTCCAGCTGATCAATGGATTATTTACTTTTACTTTTTGTACAGCTCTTAAAACTGTGAAGCGCACTGATTCAAAACACGCAGCGCACGCATCAAGGTTTCGAAAACGTAAAAAATGTAATTATGACTGATATCTGCTCTGGCCTGTGACGTATATGTTATTACAGCGAAAATGGCCCACTACTTAAACAGTATAATAAGATTCTTTCTTTAGTATGTTGCTTTCCAGTAGACATCCTTACTGATTTAAATGAGAGGCAAATGATGTTGCATAAGATATTAATTTATCTTAAATGCATGTAGTCTTGTTCCACTCTCAAATGACTTTTCATTGCATGGCATTATAGATCATCTGGGCAGTTTGCGTCATTGCTCCAGGCGTTCTATATGGAAATATTGTTTTGCCAAAGTCTCTAACGGGAAACATGATGTCCGGACCCCTTCGGATGCTTTGGGAGAGTATGAGTCACAGGCATGAGCTCACCTTTAGATTGAGCAGAAGCACTGGAGAACAGGCAACTTTCTTTCACCGTGAACTTTAACGCAGGAGAGGTAATGCCTTGGTACAATATGAAAGCTTGTCAAAGCAGATTAACAAACAAGTCAAATCCAGTTACATAATACAGGTTGGACACAGTCTACAGCTTATAAATGGGCCTTTCATGNGTGTGTGTGTGTGTGTGTGTGTGTGTGCGTGTGTGAGACCCTTGACCACAAAACCAGTCTTAAGTCACTGGGGTGTATTCGTAGCAATGGCCAAAAATACATATGGGTCAAAATGATCGATTTTGTATGTTAAGGAAAGATCAAGCTTCATGAAGATATTTTGCGAATTTCCTACCATAAAGATATTAAAACTTTATTTTTGATTAGTGATAGTCTATGCATTGCTAAGAACTTCATTTGGACAAACTTAAATGCGAATTTCTGAGTATTTTGCTTTTTTTGCACCCTCAGATTCAAGATCAATCAATCAAACAGTGTCCAAACAAACATACTTCAATCGAAAGCTTATTTATTCAGCTTTCATATGATGTACAAATCTCAATTTAGAAAAATTGACACTTATGACTGGTTTTGTGGTCCAGGGTCATATATATGTAGGATCACATATGACACACACACACACACACGATATATATACACACATATGTGTTTGTGTGTGTGTTTCATCTGATCAACATACTTGTCCTGATGCATTCGACAAAAATTGACCTTCTTGAGCATCATGACATCAAGTAAGTTAATGCACATATGACAAGAGAAACACTGACCACAAGGCGCCTGTTTGATTTCCGCCTTACCCAAGCGAGCAGTAGATGGTGCTTCCTGTGCAAACCGCAGGTTAGTCACATGATCAAGCTTCCACGTTCAGCGCTTTGTTCCGCTTTACCTCTTCCATGCATCGGTAGGAAGTCGATCGCTTACGCTTCAAAGTTATTGAGGTGTAAACAATGCTGATGTCAAAAATATAGTTAAAAAAGAAGAACCAAGGAGGACGAAGACAGACGGACAAAGATGGAAATGCAGAGAGGGAATCCTTCATTGTTGGGTAAGATAAGTACGATAGTATTGGTTCAGGTCCGGTCTCACTAAAAAGACAGTGATGTGGCATCCTGGTTTACAAATGTGCATATTTTATTCATATTTACTAATATATATATATACTTTTTTTTTTTTCCCTCTTTAAAGCTCACCAAGGCTGCATTTATTATATAATGCAAAAAAAAACAATATTTTGAAATATAGTTGCAATTTAAAATATCTGCGCTACAATATTTTAAAATGTAATTCACTTCTGTAATGCAATTTTGCATTTTTAGCATCATTTCTCCAGTCTTCAATTTCACTTGATCCTTCTTTTATGCTGATTTGCTGCTCAATAAAAAAAATGAATGATTATTCTAAACAGTTGTGCAGCTTCATTCTCATTTTTGATCAACTTAACGCATCCTTGGCATTAATTTGCATTAATGCAAGAATGCATTCGTATCTTCTAACCAGTGGTGTAACCTTGCACGACTAAACAAAACGTTATCTTTCATTCACAGACAAGAGGCCGCAGGCAGTGGAGGCCAATGGAGGAAGTCACCAGCCTTCGTCTCTTCCTGAACTTCGCTTGGTTTTACTAGGCCGCAAAGGTGCTGGGAAAAGCTCCGCTGGAAACACCATCCTAGGCCTGGCGGGAGGGTTTGAGACAGGCAAACCGACCGAGGAGTGTGTGAAGAGGCGAGCCGACGTGGCAGGAAGGCGAGTTACGGTTGTGGATACCCCAGGCTGGGAATGGTACTATTCAGTGAACGGGACTCCTGGTTGGGTGAGGAGAGAAACGAAGCGGAGCATGTCCCTGTGTCCGCCAGGTCCCCACGCCGTGCTTCTAGTGGTGCGATCCTGTACTTCGGTGACAGCTGACTACCATCGGCAGATCGAGGAGCATCTAGAGCTGCTGGGCAAAGCGGTGTGGGATCACACGCTGGTGCTGTTCACGAGGGGAGACGAGCTGGGCTCGGTTCCCATCGAACAGAGGATTCGAAACGGCGGCAAGGCCTTCCAGACGCTCCTGGAGCGGTGCGGGAACAGGTTTCACGTTTTGGAGAACAAGCGGCGCGTTGACGACGGATCGCAGGTGAGGGACCTGATGAGGAAGATGGATGAGCTGGTGGAGGAGAGAAGAGGGAGGTATTATGAGACGGATCTGCTGCTTCTGGAGCTGGAGCTGGAGAGCAAACGCAGGGCTCGGGAGAGGAGGAAGAAACAGAGGCTGATGGAGGCGCAGACGCACCGAGGAACCATCAGAGCTGTGATGATGAGTGAGTGTGAAACTGTGAAACTGTGAAAAGTGACGCTCTTCCTTAGTGTTTTTATTCATTGTTACGACGCCATTCACTAGCATTAAAATAACAATCTTGAGTCAAAATGACACGGAGAGAGAATGAAGGTTCAATTAAGATTGAGGAGCCCAACGACATGAGCTTTTTGACTAAAGCATTTCAAAATGATCTCAGTTTATGATTAAAGTAAGAAAACATGGCATGTATCTCAACTTATGGATGCTTAGATAGTACTTATTGAACTGTACCATTCAATACAACACGGAAAGCCCTGTATTTGTACAAGTATTGTGTAAATGTGTTTACAAAAGTTTCTAACCTTGAGTTTCAGGTGCTTGCATAAATGTTTCTCCAGAGAGGAAATTGAACAATGATTTTAGATGTTTGTGTAAGATTTTTCGTAAAATAATTTGGATTACTTTCAATTCAGTTTTTAGTTACATAATTCTGAAAGCTTTGGCTGTGTGCAGGGCAAAAAATGCTAAAAAAAAATAAAAATATTTAAGATTTTACTTACNTACATTTTTGTCTTTTTCCTGTGAAGCAGACCAAAAAAAAACTATTAATGTTGCATTTTTATAGATAAAAAATAAAGTATTTCTAAACTACTGAAAAATACTTATATAATATAATGTACAGTCCTTTAGACTAATTTTGTGGTGCTTCACATTTTTTAATTAATTTACACTTTCTTGGAGCAAATTAATTATCATTTTGGGTAGAAAATAATTCCTTTTTTCCTCCTTTTAAAAAAGTGAATGATTATGTAAATTCAATTTAAGTATACATTTATTTAATGCAATATTTGTATTTGCTATTGTCATTATAGTAAGTCATTAAATGAGTTCACTTCATAAAATAGTTTTCTACATACATTTAAAGCTAGAAAGTCCAATACAATATTTCTGACAGAAATGGGAACCTTGCAAAACATGCATTAAGCAGGTTCTTCACCTTTAAGCATAAATATGACCTAAGTGACATCTGGTAAATACCACTCGATCCAATCTAGTTTCAAAAGAGATTAAAAATACGTTTGAAATTTTCTTCTTACCACGCATTTAATATGTAATGATTAATAATCTAAGGTCTGATCTCTGAGGGAGGAATTTGACATTTGTTTGCTTCCTGATTAAAAGCTTCCTTTGCTGTGAAATTAATGTAAATTTATGTAATGTTGATCTTGATACAAGACTGCATAATTCATTTTCAAAGTGAAGTAGATAACCTTCGTTTAGCAAAACGATTGCATGCAAATAAAATTTGAAGAAAAGCCATTATTTACAGAAGCTTAATTTATTTATTCCTTTGTTTATATCATATCTCCCGTCTCTGCTAGATGATAATCCGCAAACGGAAGACCTAGATGAGAGGAATCTCTTCTCCAGAGGTTCACATCGTCTCCCGGAGCTGAGACTTGTTCTGCTGGGAGAGAGGGAGACGGGAAAAAGCTCTGCCGGGAACGCCGTCCTCGGTGGAGCGGAATACTTTCAAAGCGGAGAGGCCACTGAGGAGTGTTCGAGACAACAGACGGAGGTTTCTAACAGACTGGTGACGGTGGTGGATGTGCCCGGATGGGAGGGTGAACCTGGAGGATTAACTCCAGAGAGAGTGAAGCGAGAGATTGGACTTAGCGTCACGCTTTGTCCTCCTGGACCTCATGCATTTCTACTGGCACTGAGAGTGGACGCAATCATCCAAGCGCAGGCGGTGCGGGAGCACTTGGAGCTTTTGGGAGAGGCAGTTTGGAGACACACCATTCTTTTGTTCACGAGAGGTGACCAGCTACGAGAGGGAGTCAGCATCGAGCAGCACATCCAAGGAGGAGGAAAGGATCTTCGCTGGTTGGTGGAACGATGTTCAAACAGATTTCACGTTATCAGCAGCATCGCTTGCTTGGAATCTCGGAATTCCAAAACTCAGATCACGGAACTTCTGGAGAAGATTGAGAAGATGGTGGCGGCAAATCGCTGCGAGGCATTCTCGCCACTGGTGCATGAGATTCTAGAGTTAGGAAAACTAAAGAATGAGAAATTCCAGCTGAAGGTCAAGGAGTTCAGTGATAAGCTTCAACGGCAGGAGGAGGAACTGAAGAAGATGAAGGAACGAGAGGTCAAGAGCATTCGGTGGTTTTTCGAGAGACGCAAAAAAGACAAAGTGCAATCTCCAGGGAAGGCTGAGAGGGAAGAGGCGCCGTATCGAGGTGAAGATGACAGGAGAAGCGTGATGGGCGAGCTGGAAGAGAGGATGGTGTGGTTGACCGAAGACAAGGAGAGAGAGTTACAAGAGCTGAGCACAGAAATGAGCAAAGTCACGGTGAAGCTCCATCAGGGACATAAAGAGAAAGAGCAACTGCTGATGAGATTAAAGGAACGAGAGCGAGAGGGAGAAGAACTTAAAGAAAAAGTGGAGGAGCTTCAGATGAAGCTGCTGGAAATGGAGAGCATGGGTGCCGTCAAAGAGCAAGAGAGGAAAGAGAAAGAGGCTGAGATTCAGCACGCACACTTGCACGAGAAGAATGAACTTCAAAACAAACTGCTGGAAGCTGAGAAAGAGAATGACAGGATGAGAGGAAAGGTTGAAGAAACTGAAAAAGAGATGGATGCATCACAGCGTAGGTATGAAGAAGAGGTTGTCTGGCATAAGCAAGAGATGGAGAAGAAACTGAAAGAAAGAGACAATGAAGCTGAAAACATCTTAAGAGAAATCGAGAGGGTGAAACTGAACGCTGAGAGCAGAGAAAGAGAACAAAGAGAGAGATTCAGTGAACAAGTAGAGAAGAGAGAGAAAGAGATGGACAAGCTGAGAGAGGTGATAGAGATGATGACCAAAGAGATGGAGCAGCTTCGTATGTCCTATCAGGAGCAAGTGAAAACAACAGAAGCTGAGAGAGAAATGCACAGAGGAACCGTTGAGAAATACAACACACTCATTGATAAACTGGTGGGTAAAGATGAGGAAATAGAGCGAACGATGAGAGAAAAAGAAAAGGAGCTGCATCGAAATGCTGAAACGCAAGAGAAACTTCAGCAAAAAGATGAGGAAATAATCAAACTAAGACAAAGAGATCAGGAAAAAGTGCAAGAAATTGAGACACTGAAGCAAAACATTACTGAAAAACAGAGGGATATAGAGAAGTTAAGAAACACTGTCGAGGCAAATACTGAAAACCATGCAGCTGAACTTCAAGTCCTGAAGAAAGAGTTGAAAACTAAAGAAGACGAAATAGACAAATTAAAACAAAGAGACCTAGAGAAAAACAAAGACATTGACAAACTAAAGAAAGACATTAGCGAAAAACAAACTGATATTGAAAGGTTAAATGACAATAATGAAGAACATGCAGCTCAAATAAAATTTGTACAGGAAGAGTTGAAGTTAAAAGAAGAGGAAATCAAAAAATTAAGACAAAGAGACCAGGAGAAGGAACGAGAGATTGACATGCTTAGGCAAAACATTAGCGAAAAACAGAAAGACATTGAAAAGTTAAGAGGCAATATTAAGGAACGTACTGAGGAAAGTGCTGCTCAACTCATGCATTTAGAGGCAGAGCTGAAAATAAAAGAAGATGAAATAACCAAATTAAAACAAAGAGACCTGGAGAAAGACACAGAAATTCACACACTTAAGAAAAACATTATTGGCCAACAACAGGACGCTGAAAAATTAAAAGACAGCATGCAGACGAATATTGAAGAAAGTGCTATTCAATTGAAGCATTTAGAGGATGAATTCAAAACAAAAGATGGTGAAATAATCCAATTAAGAACAAGAGAACTGGAAAAAGAGAGAGAAATTAACACACTGCAGAAAAACGCTCTTGAAAAACAGAAAGAGGTTGAAAAGTTAAGAGAATGTATTCAGGTATATAATCAGGAAAGTGCAGCTAAACTAAAACATTTAGAGGAAGAACTACAACAAAAGAGAGTGAAATAACCAGATTACATCAAAAAGACTTGGAGAAAGATAAAGAAATGGACACACAGCTGCAAAACATCAATGAAAAACATAGAAGAGAAATTGAAAAACTGGAAAACGTCATTCAAGCAAATACTGAAGAAGCTGCTGCTCAACTAAAACATCTAGAAGAAGAGATTGATGGAATGATAGAGGCCTACAAAACAAAGAATATGACGATGGAAGAGGAAATGGAAAAGACAAACAAACAGCATGAGGAAACAGAAAGACACTTGGATGAGCTGAGACAACAGTTCAGGGAAGAGCAAGAAAGAAACAACGCCCTAAAAAACATGAATGCAGGACTGGGAAACGAATTAGAAGAACTGAGGCTCAAATGTGAAGATTATGAGACAGATCTTCAGACTTCAGTAAAGCACTCTGAGAAACAGACAAAAGAAATGAAAGGGTTGGAGCAAAAGATAAATGAGTTCAAACAGCTACTGGAAGAGAAAGAGAGCGATACGCAAGACATGAAGGCATATTATGAGAAAAAACTAAGAGAAAGGCACCAAGAGCATGAGGTGAAAGAGATAGAGAGAGAACAAGAGCTTCACAGGAGAGAGAGGGAGCTAGAAAAGAAGGAAGAGAAGTTAGCGCAAAGCAAACAAGATTTGGAAACTAGACAGGATGAAATGAAAAGGCGAGAACTGGATTTGGAAGAGCAGATGTACAAGATAAGAGAAGAGGAGAAGAATCTAGAAAACG
>NC_056705.1:8065222-8120222 GCF_018831695.1 Puntigrus tetrazona | reverse complement strand
CTCACACATCCGTATGCTTTTATTTACAGCAAATGTCTTAATGTGTGAATTATTTGTATTAATTCTGAACGTTGAACAGCTGAGACGTATACAGAACAAGTTTTATTTGACTGAACAGAATAATTGAGTCCCGAACCAGAGAGAAGGGTCAGCATCCAGTCGTGGGCATGTTTTTTGTGTTTCCACCCGGCTGTTTCAAGGATTTGCAGTTACGCCATTATTTCTCAGTGCGCAATAGTTTACAGAAGAATTTGCAGCAAAGTACTGCTTACTGAAATCCAGTCAAACAAAATGAAGTGTTTTTTCCCTTTAAAAACATATTCAATAATAACAACACACCCACTTTATATTACTGTCCAAACTACTATATGCTCAGCTAAAGGAGTGGCTGCGTTTTTATTATTTCATCCGTGTTTTGGCCACTACCCAACAGTTAAGAAACGTGGTTATGATATATATGTGTTCCCAAACTGGTCTAATAGCTCATTGTGAGGCTGAACAGAGATCAGCACGAAGAAGCAAGTCATGTTATCAGGAAAGATAAATCCGCCAAAATGTATACAAAGAAAAAGGTCAGTTTAGAGCCATGATGCAAGAAGACAAATGGGTTAATAAGACCCTCTTGACAAGCTACATTTATTACTCTGCTATGACTTCAGTGCAGGAGAAAGGCATTCGATGTGGAAACTAGAGCTACGCTTTTAACACTTCAGAGACAAGATCAGTGGAAGTAAAGCATCTTGCATCATTTATTATGTGTTATGAAATCACCGGTTTTTCCAGACGGCAAATAGTCTCACAAACGTAGTTTTTTCATGTTTGCCGACAGCTTACTACACAGAATAAACAGTGCGATCATTCACTCACGTACCACTGAACTCCTTCCTTTTTGTATTTACTTTATGCCACTAGCCAGAAAAGGAAACAAATCGAAGTCATGCACATAAACGTTAAAATCGATAAAATAATCATTTAAAATATATGGAGTATACTGTAATTAAAATAGGTTGTATCGTACGGCTGGCCAAGTAGACAAAACAACTGAAGATTGTCCAAACAGCAACATAATAATATATATATATTTCTTCATACGTGTTCCACGCTCATGCAAAATGTTAATCAGCTATGTTGCCTTCAGCCGAAACGCAGCCGAGGCTTTTTCTTCACAGGTCTGCAGAAATATGCAGAAGAAAATCTGCGCCACAGCATACAGGAAAAACCCGACGGACACGGGCGTGAAATTATCCTTCGATGATCTTTTCACCCATTCGTCTTTGGGATTGAAGGCACGTCTGTCCATTTTTCAGAGTGGCTCTGTGTAAGACCAAAAAAACAGTTTCGGTCATCAAAGTAGCATTTTTTTACCATGCGTTTAGTCTCCTCTGCATTGCCTCGATCATTGATGCCACACTCACATGACCTCCAATGCTTTGCACCAGTAGCCGGTAGGAATCCATTTCTACTTTCTGTATTAGTTTAGGGGTTAAATGGTTTTCCTGAATATGTTTTAGCACACTGGCAGCGTAGCTGTAGCCTGGCATCGATGACTTAATGAAACAAGATAGAAAAGAAGAGCATTAGTGCCGCCTTACGCTATATACCTAACGCATACAAGCATCTCGAAACCTTGAATAAACAAGCATGTGATAGCGGCTATAAGTGCCGATCAAAAATGATGCTTACCTTCTGCCGTGAAGAGCAGTGTCACGCATGTCAGAAAAACGAATGATGTGAGTTTCATCGCTAGAAACTTGAAGTGATCAGTCGCGCAAGCTTCTAAACGGCAGATGTTCTCTGAGAGTATCCGTCTTTCACCGTCACTTGATAGTGTTTGTTTATAATTTGGCAGGACTTTCTTTTAAAGAACCCGTGGCTGACATCACATTTATAAAAACCAATTCTAAGAACAGGTCCTCCTTCAGTAAACCCAAATTCCAGCGAATGAACCCAGAAGGCTTCATAAAGCGTGATTTTACAAATAACCCACGGTGATGTATTATTTACAGCTTTGTGAGCGATTTCAACCAGAAATGATCTGTAAGCAAGTAAAAGATGCAGGCCTTCCCAAAAACAGGTTGAGCAAAAGCCAACAATATGTCATAAAAATATACAATAAGATAAGCACAGTAACTTCACATAAAGAGCTGACTGCATGCAACCTGGATTTTTACGGATGGTAGCATTGCATATTATTTAATCAAAGCAATGCATTCCTAATTCTTCCTTTCTAAAATACATCAGTCATTAGTCAGGCACTTGCCCACCGCGTTTACAGAGATCATTTCAGTTTTAAGAAGCCTTTAAACATACCCGATAAACACAGCATTTAATCCCACCTTTGCCTTTGGAAGGATTTTGCCTTTCAAACGACGCTTATATTCACACGCACCCCAGCCATTCCAGAGACTTTTTGCCAGCCTAACCTCTTTAACCTGTAGAAGCGGGACCAGATATTTTAATAAGTGCCTACGTTTTCACGTTCACGGTTTTTGCACAGTTTCAGACCTTTCAAGGAAGGCAAAAGCGTGAGAGAATAAAAACCATTTCTAACTTGTTCTAATGGGTGTTACAAAAGAAAGCGCGCTGTAATCCATTGAAACCTATTACAGCTGACGATATAATAACACCAGCTATAGTGTTATAATTTATAAGAAAAATATCTCTGAAGTGAGAACGCGCAGTAAAATGAGAAATGTTATAATACTGAATAATGTGCCGTTTCGAAAGGTTAAGTCGTTTTTCAGTTTATTATTTTTATCGTTTGAGAATTTGGCCCTGCACTAAAAAATGTTAATTGGGCGCTATATAAAAAAACTGTGCAGAGACTGACCACCATGTCTCAAGTGACTGATTACAGGAGACATGCGCTAAAACATTAATCATGTTCACCACACCTATATAAAAACTGTGCAAAGCTCACACACACACACACACACACTAGTCTCAGCCTACACACACACACACACACACACACACACACACGAGCAATCATAGAGGTATATATATATATATAAGCACACACACACACACACACACACACACATACATACTAGTCTCAGCCTCGAGTAAGCAATGGTAGAGGTATGGCTATACACACACACACACACACACACACACATACACTCAGCCTCAGCCTGAGCAATCATAGAGGTATATATATATATACACACACACACACACACACACACACATACACACACACACACACACACACACACACACACACACACAGTCTCAGCTCTCGAGCAATCATAGAGGTATATATACACACACACACACACGGCCACACACACTCAGTCTCAGCCTCGAGCAATCATAGAGGCAGGATATATATATACACACACACACACACACACACACACACACACACACACACACTAGTCTCAGCCTCGAGCAACTGGTAGAGGTATATATACACACACACACATACACACACACACACACACTAGTCTCAGCTACTGAGCAGCCATAGAGTGTATATATATATATACACACACACACACACACACACACACACTAGTCTCAGCCTCAGCAATCATAGAGAGGTATATACATACACACACACACACACACACACACACACACACACACTTTAGTCTCAGCCTAGAGCAATCATAGAGGTATGCAGTATACACACACACACATACACACACACACACACACACACACACACACTAGTCTCAGCTCTCGAGCACCAATATAGGGGCAGCATATACATACACATACACACACACACACATATACACACATACACACACAAGTCTCAGCTCGATCGAGCACCATAGAGGTAAATATATATATATATATATATATATATATATATATATATATATATATATACACACACACACACACACACATATATATATATTAGTCTCCCTTAAGAGCGGATCCTAAAAGAAAAGTTATTTTAAGTATTGATCAAGTGACCAGCGGCAGACAGTGAGTATGATTGATCAGTTAAGCCTTCTCCAATCATCACGACTCTCCTAAGTTTATAGATAAAGGCTGCAAAAAGGCATCTTCCTCCACTTCCTGTTTACTGAGATGATTGCGATGTGCATTAACTAAGCACAAGTACGCATTAGTATATGGCCCTTTAGGAGCGCATGGCTTCTGTGGGGTGTGTATAATAGCAGATGTATGATGTGTTCATGTGAATCAGATTTGGCCGTACAGACCGAACGAGGCTTTAGAGTGCAAGAGTTTTTAATGGCAGCTTATGTTTTTTCCTTTAACTTCAGTCCCCGTTTATTGTGACACGTCGCAGAACACGTTCTTATTAATCTTACTTTGGGTTCTGAGGGAGAAGTTTGGAAAGGTAATTCATTTTTGTGTGAATGGTGCAATGATCGACAAAGAAGCACAATAGAGATCGACTAAAATATCCATCATGACAAGTTTTTTTGGTTTTTATTATTGCAAACGTGTCAAACGTATCCGAGACCGACGCGAAACTTTTTAAACATGAAAATGCAATTCAGCGACGCAACAACAATAAATATAATTTAATAAAAAAATACGATGAAGGTCAGGCTAGGTTACAGTAAAGTTTCATAAAACAGGTGGTAGAAAAGGCGCAGCTTCACATTCGATACTTCATTTATAAACCAGAGACGACAAAATAAAAAATTCTATATTACAATAATAGCTGAACCAGTTGTCTTCAGTTGCTCTTTAAATGGTTGACGCTTCTGTTGTTGAATCTGCAAACACGAAGAGACACGTTAGCGTCTGAAGAATGCTCCAAACTGCCTCGTCGTCCGAATTTAAAAGCATTCAATATTATCGTTAATATGAGTGAATTAAAATCATGCTAATGAGTAACTTTTGAGTCACAGACAAGAACTTACTTTTCTTTGAGAGAAATCACCCAGGCTTTTGCCGGATCCAGACACATGCTTCCTTTCTTCATCCTGGCGCTGTAAGAGACAAATTCTTTAAAATCTTTGTAATGATTTTATCTTTACTATTGCATAAAATAAAGCGCATGAATCACATCCCCAAAAATAAACATTCGGGTCATCGCATCTGCCCTCAAGCGTTGCTTTATTGTACTCAGACTTGTACTTTATTTACTTGAGGAACACAAAAATGAGTTACTTAGCAGAATGTCCAAGCCCCTCATTTTTAAACACCGCAAAAGAAAATGTTTTTTATTTATACATTAATTATTTTTCCCTTTATTATTATTATTATTTTTAGCATCTATACCGGTGAAGATAAAACTCAAGCAGACTGAAGGCGAGTAAATAATAACCGAATTTCGTTCATTAGGCGAGCCGTCCACAAAGCATCAAGTGTTCGCATGCTCTCATGACCCTAAAGATCTATGTCTGAACCTTAATCTGAACGTTTCACTGAATGCGGTGAAAGTAAAGCACCAACAAGTGCCCACTAATGCTTAACTCCTCAAACGAAGTACACCAGGATGCACCATCCAGGCTAATTTTAAATGACAACGCAGAGATTTCTAACGTTTCTATAGACGTTTGTATAGGCTTTCGCACTCACATGATCTCCTCGTTTTTGCAGTGCGGCCCAGCGGGAATCACCCTCAGAGACAGTATTCTGTTGGTCGGCACCGTTGGCTCCGAATGCGTCTTGATGCACTCGCAGCGTAGATGCAAGGGTCTGGGGATGCCTGCAGCGACAGAGAGAGAGAGAGAACGGCCGTGAGATTACCCCCGAGATTCATCAAAGAGAAAGCCTGACGAGAACGAGTCGGTCCGCTCACCCTCAGCGCTGGACAGCAGAGCGGCCGCGCAGATCACAAGCGTGAAGGCAGATGCGCTGAACTCGGTCATCCTGAGTCGGGTTTGTGTTTGAGAGCAATGCCGGGGAAGGTCTGCTGCAGTCGCTGGCTGTGCGTCTGACGGTGGCCTACACTCTCACTTTTATAGAGAGACACTCCCACACAGGGCCAGAGAGTTTATTGCGCAATTACGCTTTCTCACTATTGTTCTCTTCCTAGGAACTCACTCTTATTCAATCGAAATTGCACTTGGTAGTAAAGAGATTTGGAAACAGTACAATGTCAACTGAGATGGCAGAAGCCGTGGAGACCTAATAAAGCTTGCTGCATCGGACGCATGCACAGCACTGAAATAACTGAACTGTTACGGTTTTGTAACGTTTTTGGGTTTTTTTTTGCAAAATGTGTACCTCGCTTATTTAATGAACTCTTGTAAATATATATACGTTACTTTTATGCTAATATTTCAAGGGGAACACCTGCTAAACTGAAGAAATGATCACGATTAGGGTTATATGATTCATCATAAATTGCGCAATTGCATTGCATTGTAAGTTTTCAGCTTTGATAAAAAAAAAAAAAAAAAAAAAAAAAAAACCCCAAGCATTTAAATGTCATCTTACTAAGACATATTAATGGAAAATATAGTGTGATAAATATATAATTATATTTTATTATCTGCTTTACTGTTAGAAAGAGCTCTTTCCTTTTGCCCATATAATTATCATAATCCGCAACACACAGATAAACTATATCATATTAAATGTTTCAGAAAAACCTGATGCATTGAATATGTTACTTAGCGAAAAAAAAATAGTGCTAAACGTACTGCTTTTCTGTTTAACACCGTGCATTTGTACTGACGCAATCTGTAATATAAATAAAGGCGAACTGTTCCGTTAAAAACATCATAGCATTTTCATTGCAATTTTATTCTGATTTATTCAAAGGCACAAACACGCACGCTTTCAACTTCACCTCGAGACAAAAGCGTGTTTAGTCTTGCGCTTTCAGGTTCGTTCGCGGCAGTTCAGAAAACTTGATTGAATCATGCGTTTGACTGCGTGTGTCACCCGCAGTTCCCCTTTAACCATTGCAGCATCACAGAAGTAGTGAAATCTCTGATGACACATTGAAATACTACAGATAGTTCAGTGAAGAAAATGTCAAAATGTTGCTCTGTTTATAAGTAAGCGTGATATCTGCTGCCAAAGACAACAGATGACTTACTCGGGCTCCTCTGAATTTTGACGTGAACTCTAAGACAAAAAGAAATACACTTGTGCTGCCAAAGACAGTATTGTATTGTTTTTACTATGGACATGAGAAAACACAGCTGACGACACCGCAAAAGTATTTCCAATGGTTTTTCAAGGCAACCCAGAGAAGTCCATGAATCAAATATAAAATTTAAGCAATATTTGTTAATATTGTCCTGCATTACACTTAATTGTGGCTCAGATGCCTCTCTCTCTTTCCTTCTCTCTCAAAATAGCGCTGTGATTTTTATTTTTTCCACAAATGAAAGCGTCATCTTACATAAAAGAAAGGCAACCTATAGTTAAGCGCGAAACGATTTCTAAATTGTTCTTCGTGTTCAACGTAAGCGTTTAGTAATCGAGCGATTTTACTGAATCTCAAATCTTCAGGGGTTTTAAAAGTCTTTCAGCGCAGAAGATGAAAGGAGTTCCAGAAATGATGAGCAAGAGCCTGGGAAGGCTTCCAAAATAAATTGTCTCCGAAGAACCGGAATCAGAGAAATCGTGTCCGGATTCATCAGCAGCGAGCTTCCCCAGAAGATCATTCCTCCCAGAACCCAGCGATGCCTCAGGAAGCCACAAACACCTCAAGGTCAGGACAGAAGGGAGCGCGGCGCTCTTTTGCATCGGTAAAGGTGACCGTTTGTGACTCATCTATCCCAGACGAAACCAAATATGATCCTCCAGCCTTGTGGGAGAAAGTCTTGTAGACCGATGAGTCAAAAGCGTCTGGAAATCAGTGACTGAAAACAAGTTAGTCCACAAAATCGATACTTTGAACTGCCAATCTAAAAGCAAAAGAAGAGTGGGCCAAAATCACAGCTCTGGTGGCACAAGCAGACAAAGAGTGAAAAAATAAAAATTCTGCATCGTTTGAAGATCTAAAGCTATTTTGCATGAAATAAAGTTTCACACTGTTGTAAATGTAGGCTACTATGACACATTTAAACAAGTTCTCGAATCGTACATCCAAAGTACGTTTTTGTGCACATGATATATAAATATGTATATGTGATAATGGAGAACAAAAGCTGTCATGAGGGTCAATTTTTCTAAATTGACATTTATGCATAACCTGAAAGCTGAATAAATAAGCTTAGTTAGGGTAGTTTTCAACTATGTGAAAATCTGGAAACTGAGGTGTGCAAAAAAAAAAAAAAAAAAAAAGGCTGTCCGAATGTTTTAAAGTCTTTTTTGTTTTAAAGTTTTTATATATCTTTAGCTTTTACTACTAATATACCCATGCTACTTGAAACAGGTTTTTTATATGTGCATAATTACACACACATTATAGCACTAATATATATATATATATGTATATAACCCATGATTGCTTATATTCTTATTATTATTTGTCTACAAATTCATGCATCATTAGTTACGCTCATTAGTACGCTCTTATTTTTCTTTAAACGATCACATTATGAGAGAGGAAAATAATTAATGATATATAAATATGTAAAATTTTTATACATATTGAAGCCTACACGAAAACAGTATTGTCTAAAAATGTATTTTCCTTTTTACAACAAAATAAAAAAAAGTATGTGAAACAAGGCCTCGGGAGACCACACACACACACACACAACACACACACAGACACACACACACACACACACACACACACAGACACACACACACACACACACAGACACACAGACACACACACACACACACACACACACACACACACACACACACACACACACACACACACACACACACACACACACACACACACACACACACACACACACACACAGACACACACACATACACAGACACACACACAGACACACGCACACACACACACATACACACAAACACACACACACACACACACACACATACACACACACAGACACACGCACACACACACAGACACACACACACACACACACATACACAAACACACACACAAACACACACACACACATACACACACACACACACACACACACACACACACACACACAGACACAGACACACACACACACACACACACACACACACACACACACACACACACACACACACACACACAGAAACACACACACAGACACACACACACACACACACACACACACACACACACACACACACACACACACACAGACACACACACACACAAACACACACACAGACACACACACACACACACACACACACACACACACACACACACACACACACACACACACACACACACACACACACACACACACACACACACACACACACACACACAGACACACACACACACACACACACACACACACACACACACACACACACACACACACACACACACACACACACACACACACACACACACACACACACACACACACACACACACACACACACACACACACACACACACACACACACACACACACACACACACACACACACACACACACACACACACACACACACACACACACACACACACACACACACACACACACACACACACACACACACACACACACACACACACACACACACACACACACACACACACACACACACACACACACACACACACACACACACACACACACACACACACACACACACACACACACACACAGACACACACACACACACACACACACACACACACACACACACACACACACACACACACACACACACACACACACACACACACACACACACACACACACACACACACACACACACACACACACACACAGACACACAGACACACACACAGACACAGACACACACACAGACACACACACACACACACACAGACCACACACACACACACACACACACACACACACACACACACACACAGACACACACACACACAGACACACAGACACACACACACACACACACACACACACACACACACACACACACACACACACACACACACACACACACACACACACACACACACAAACACACACACAGACCACACACAAACACACACAGATACACATACACACACACACACACACAGACACACAGACACACACACAGACACAGACACACACACACACACAAACACACACAGAACATCTAATGAGTTAATAATTACAGAGAAGTGAAAAGGGTAAACAGTGATTTCATCATCTTTCCGCCAAATCTTTTTTGTATACAGATAAGACGAAATTTCTCTTCTCCAGCTTGTTTTCACTCTGCTTTTGTTGGACGAGCTCCAGGCTTAAAGAGCGGGAAGGGCTCGGTGACGGATCAGGCATGTGAGAGCAAATGAAATATGCGATAAAACGCTGTTGTACTATGTCAGTAAGATTGCACTTTGCCCGCGTGACTCATTTTAACACAGCAGCAACATTGTTTCCTTACCCATTAATCAATAATTCACCTACATATTAAAGCTTGGTCAAGTTACCCACATGTGTAACCCCTGTGAGGAGAGACACGGGTGAGCTGTCAGTTCATTAACGGGAAAACGAAGTAGCTTCACTGTAAATGTAAAAGTAAAGCTTTACTTACTCTGATAAGCACCTCGTACCAGTACTTGTGTGCATTACCACCAACAGCGGTCAAGATAGCGTTATAATTTTTTACATTAATAGGCTTTGGTGGTTAGATGTGCATTGCCTTCGGTGGACTGGAATGTTGATTGATGAAATGTATAAATGCAAAGAAAAAAAAGTGAACAAATCTCCACAAGCACAAGCTAATCACACGATCTGTCAAGGTGCGTTTTATTTATCCTTCTTAGCCTCAGCTTCAACCGCCTGCATAAAAAGACTTCATTGAACTGCAACTGTAACTTTGGGCCTGTTTGTCAAACATAAATATAATTTAATTAATGCTCACAAGTCACGTAGACATCTTTTATGGTGGTTTTAGAGCTTTACTGACAGGTGTGAACAGTATGAGGTTTATCATGGTTCGGAGCACTTCCTTTAACGCCTCAACCCATTCAGTCATTCTAGTAAATATGTTTTATTGTTATAGCCCTTGTTTGTCAATGTGCTTGTGATAAGGACCATCACGACGACATCTGCTAGATTAGAATTTCGAACATATTGGCCATGTTAAGTCTTCGGGAGATTTTAATATTCTATTTGTAAATGTATTGAAATAAAGCTAATAGGCATCTATAAAAATACAGCAGCTAAATTATTTACAGATAAAGTAGAAATGAGAAAAGAGCAGGTGTTTTTATCATGATGTACACAGTCTTCATGGATTCACGAAAGCGTATCTGGTTACTGATTAAAAGGAATGCATTTCTTTGTCGCCAGATTGCGCAAACACTTAAATCTCATCCAAACTGTGCCAAATGGTTTCTTCATGATAGCGAGAAGCCTGAAGCGGACATGGGAACTGGGAAGGAAGAGTTGGAATACAACCAAATCATTTCAAAGAGCTCATAGAAATCATAACTGCATGTCAGTACAGTAGGCATAAGCGACAAATTAGACGTCAGATTATACAGTTGAAACCAGATATTTACATGCACTTCAGAAAAAAACACAATCAAAAGTCAAAAGTTCAATTAGAGTAAACCTTTTCACTTTTAGGTCAATAAATAATCAGGTCAATAATTTGTTAAAATGGCAGAATCGAGCAAGGGAGAATTTTTATGCATTTTGTATTTTATGTACTTTCATCAAAGTCAGAAGTATACATACACTAAGCAAACTCCAGATGACCCTGAGCTTAGGAAGCTTCTGATAGGTTAATTGATTTCGTTTGAGTTACCTGGAGGCACACCTGTGGATGCACACATCAAACACAGAGCCTCCTTCTTTGACATCACGGGAAAAATCGAGAGAAATCAACCAAGACATCAGGAAAGGAATTGTGGAGCTCCACAAGTGTGGCTCATCCTTAGGCGTAATTTCAGATGCCTGAATGTCCCGCGTTCATCCGTTCAGACAATAATGCGCAAGTATAAAAACGTGGGAATGTGTAACCATCATCGAATCCCAGAGAGGAACGAATCAACCCTTGTTGATCAAGACCTTGTGAAGACACTGGCTGAAACTGGTAAGACAGTGTCATTATACGCAGTAAAACAAGTCCTTTACCAACATGAGCTGAAAGGTTACTCTGGGAGGAGAAAGCCATTACTTCAAAACCACCATAAAAAGGCCAGACTGCACATGGGGACAAAAATCTTTCCAATTTCTAATCTGACGACCACAGGCCTGCTTTGCTGCACGAGGGACTGGTGCACTTTATAGCATAGATGGCATCATGAGAAAAGAAAGTTCTGTGGATAAATTAAAGAAACATATGAAGACGTCAGCCAGAAAGTTAAAGCTTCCGAATGGACAATGACCCCAAGCGTACATCCAAATTAGTTACTAAGTGGCTTAAGGACAACAAAGTCAAGGTATTGGAGTGGCCATCACAAAGCCCTGATCTCGGTCCCATAGAGAATTTGTGGAAGGAGCAAGAAGGCCTATCAACCTGACCCAACTACACCAGGTTTGTCAAGAGGAGGGGGCCAAAATTCCAGCAAGCTTGTGGAAGGATACCCGAAACGTTTGGCCCAAGTTTCGGGGCAATTCTACCAAATACTAAGGAAGTCTATGTCATTTTTTGACTGATGAAACAAATTCCATCAAATTATCCCTTGCTTGATTTTGACATTTAACAAATGCACAAAAAATATATATTTATCGATCTAAACCAGAAAAAGTTTACCTTGATTTAATGCTTGACTGTATGTTCTGTATGTAAATATCTGGTTTCAATGTGAGACTAACAGGGGTATTTCTTATGGTACTGTAATCTACAGACAGCTTTCTAGTTTAATATTGCACATTTTCTGCTCGTGCGTTCTTCTGAATTTCAAGATTGTCTGAGCATCACTCGTTTTTATATGCTATCATTAATTGGAATTATATAAGACACCAAAACCTGCTGAGCACCAGTTAGTTGCAGCATAATGCATAAAAAGGTATGTAGTAACTAATGAAATATGTGTAACCCCTAAATGATAACATATAGATGCAGAACCAAGAAGTTCATTTGAATGTGATGAGGTAGTCTGGATAAGCCTGGCAGTCGTGGAAAACCACGAACATGGTGGGATTCTGCATGTTATCCACCACGCTGTCGTAGAGGTCAGGTGCCACACGAACAGGGGGCGTCTTCATGTCCCCCTGACCCAGGGCGTAGTGACCCGTAAGCACACGAGCCACAAACATGAGCTGAGTCCCGTCTGCTGCTGGAACCGCGTAGGTAGTTTGGGCAGAGTAGCTGGCGTTCACAGCGAAGTATGTCCCGTGACCGTAGAGGGTGGCTGAGAGAATAAAAGTAATCAGTAGCTGCCTGACTGGAAATCTATCAGGCCGTTAAACTACAAAGAGGAAGTTCATAATATAGCATGTTGTTCACCCAAAAATTACAATTCTGTCATCACTTGCTGTTGTTTTTTTTCACTCCCACAGTTATTGCACGACTTCATAGGAGTGAGCGAGGCGACCTTTAATTTATGATGATTTTTGACATTTTTTGACCCTGATGGTAAAAGACATTATCAACCAAGCAGGTTTAGAACAAAAATGCCAAATATCAGCCTTGGTGATGTATACCGTTCACAAACAAATATTGACAGAATTTAAAATTTAGGCATATTATTAATTTAATCAACCTTAAAAACGACAACAGTTACCATTTTGCCCAGCAAAGTTGCGATTAAAATTTGACTTCATGATTAATGAGCAGGATTCCTCTGACGTGCCGTGATAAAGGATCTTCTCTCCTGCTCCCACGCTGGTATCATTTCTGTTCTCCAGCTCTGTTTTACGTCCCTCGTATAATCGCCGAAGATTCACATTTTGGATGCGCTGGATCTGTTGTAATGCATTTGTACAAATGTATTTGATGGACCTGTTGTTCTTCATAAAAGCACTATAAACTATAAAGACTATACTGTCTTGAAAAATCATAACAATGTACAATAACTAGATCAATACTTTCAAAAGGGTAAAAACAAACAATAGGTATCTAACTCTAATCCCAGATATAAATTGAGATGTTATGTAGCTAGAGTTTTTAATGTTCTTCAGTGTGGTTTTTGAGATGGTGTTAGGTCTCAAACCTTGAGCACAGTTTTTTTGACAGTCGTCTTGAAGCCCATCTTCACGGTCTGGTACTCTTTGGATGACTGATCTAGGTCAATCACTTCTAAAGTCTCAGTAATGTTGTCCCAGTAGATTGGCACAGTGAAATCTAAAACGTAATAGATGTAGATCATTGGATTTTAACCAGGCGAAGATTTTATCTGACACAGCACTGAACAACATGATCATATATTTTCATATACTTTGAAAGCGGTTGCTGACCTGACAAGTTCTGCAGTCGTTTGAGAGTGGTCACCTGTGTCAAATTTCGTGCTTTCATGTTTTTAAATCCACAGTCCATTTCACACCCTGTGCATCCACAATACCATCTATCACATCTGCTTTCTCAAGCTTAAAATTCATGTCTTTTGGTAATTTCTGCCAATTACCCATGCGGTCCCAGAATGCACCACGTGACTTGACTGAAGAGGAACATTTGGTCCTTCTCTCTTACCTTAGAGTTTGGGAGAATATATATAAGTGCAGTGTATCTGTATGGACACTCATAGCACAACTGCGCTATATGTCAGCGTGCTGTCATAGCTTGTCCTTCTCACCTGTCTGCGAAGAGCATCTTGTATCAGCATAGCCACCTCACTCACTCCTTCCTTCAGTCCTTTTACAACCCATCTATTAGAACTGATCTCCTTTAACTGCAGGTGCAGAGAATTGACTTTAGAGCGCAGCAGGTCCTTCTCATCCAGAGTGAGGCACTCAATCTCATCAGGAGAGAAAGTGTGTGTGGAGCACTGGACCTCATACGCTCGCTGAAGCTCTCTACAGGCATCAGAAACATCATTATTGGTGTAACCAATGACTAAAAATACTGCTCTGCTCTCAGTGTCAGGCAAAGACATCACTATAGAACTCAGGTCCAAAGTGACTGGTAAGGGTAAGGAATGGGATGTCGATCTAGTTGATCCACTGCGCCCTCTGGTGGTTACACTGGTAGCTAAAAGTGGTCCAGGAGCTGAAAATAGTGAATGGCCAAAAAGTGACATTGAATGTTTTGAATTACGTTTTATAATGCGTAAGTTGGGCAAGTAATGAAATGCATCTGCATTACACATATTTACCTGTTAACTGTATATTACCACCAAAAATTTGCTCTGCCGTTGTTTTGAATGCCAGGAAAACGTTAATCTTTAATAGAACGATGCGAATATTTCTGAGATGATTCAGATTCGCTCCTTGTATACCATCCTTTATTCCCTCTAGAATGGACTTGGCCACCACACTTGGATCCAAACCCCCTTGTCCTGCAAAGCCAACAAATTTATCTTGACATAGCCAATTATGGTGCCAAAACATGCCTGCTATCCCATTCACCCATAGCTGTTAAAATACATGGAGATATTTTACAATCTGACTTTAACAATTATTACTTTTAAACAGAGCTTCAAGATGGGTGAAAATACATAAAACAAACAAATCTCAATGTAAGAAATAGTGAAGCTACTGACCAGCACAGATCGCAGGAATGGCCACAGACCTGTAGCAGCCCTGCTCACTTTGAACCACTATTTGTTTTGCCAAGGTCTTGATAACTTCAGGGTTTCTCTCTCCACAAACATGCATGATGGTTTTACATGGGAAGCCTCCTGGTGGGGTTGTGAAGATCTGCCCGCTCCCTACATGAGCTACAGAATATATGTAAGGAATTTTGTTAGATGACTTAGTGCATGTAGATACTGGATTATTTAAATCAATTATGTAGTTTTTTTTTTAAAAGTGACATATGGTACATTAATTTATTAATTGTTTAATACCCAGAGAAGGTTGTGCATTCTAATTATTTTTCCTAATGGGTTCAGCTAAGTATTTGTCGTTTCTTGAGCCTTTCTAAAACTCCATCTAAAATATAAGTCTATGCATCCTATAAAAATTCTGTTTAAAATACTTCCAATGTTTGTATACAGAGTTTTTTTTTAATTCATTTAAAAAATCAGAAGATGAAGTAGTTTGTTTTTCTTACCCCCTGTTAGTTGAGTCTGAATTTGAGGTCCTGCCTTAGTTAGGATGTCCTTACACACTCCTGTGATGGATAGGATAAAAACACTCACTTATGCTCTACACTTTGTATCAAGAATGTTTTGGTTATTGTTTAGAAATCTACATTAATACCAGCCGTCTGGAAGTCCTTGAAGTTGGTGGTGTTCACGATGGCATCAGTAGTCTCATTGGTAATGTCTCCAAAGACTAGATGGATTTCAATCCCATGTACTGGCATGATGATCTCATCAAGGTCAGAGGTCAGAGAGTCAAACAGAGCTGTGGTGAAAGTAAACGATGTGTGCAGGTTTGGTTAAAAGGTTACATCCCCCAAAAATAATGTAATAACACTTTCCTCGAGCGGCCTACACGTCTTTAGGCTACTTCAGTCAGCATAAGTAAGAGAACATCTGAAATGTGGATATTTATCATACAAAAACACATGGATTTGCTACAGGAGGCCTTTATTCACCCCGAGCCATGTGGAGGATGTTTTATTATGTTTATGCGCACTTTATTTAGCATGTTTTAGAATGACAAAGGGAACCACCCTCCTGCTTCAAATGATAGACCTTAGAAGTGCCAGGACAATGTTTAATGTAACTGTAATTGGATTCGTCACATACACCCAGATGCTTTTAAGGCAAGTAAAAGACAGGCTAATTTTTATGTTTGGGTGAATTAACCCTTTAATCGTTGTATTTTTCCAATGCAACAACAATTCACTCTGAGGCGGTACTCTCCAAACTCGTCCTTTTTGAACATCCTACTGCTTGTTCGCTTGATCATATTCCATCTCATCTCCTTCAAGCCATTTTTCCTGCAGTTGTACCTGCACTCACTCACTCTTTCCCCTCAGCTTTCAGACAGGCTCATATAACCATGCTACTTAAAAACCTAACCTTAACCTAACCGTCTCTTTTAGAAAACTACAGACCTTCTTCCTTTCATTGCAAAAACACTTCAATGAGCTGTGTTAAACCAAGAGTCTGCATTTCTCACACAGACTGCATATCATCAATAGTTGTCTGAATCTGCTGCTTTTGACACAGTAACCTAGCAGAACCTCCTGTCAGCTCTCAGAAGCTGCACTCCAGTGGTTTAAATCGTGCCCCTCAGATAAGTCCTTCAAGGTATCTTGGACAGATGATGCGTCCAATTTATTTAACTACTGGTGTGCCACAGGGCTCAGCTTCTTGGACCACTTCTCTTCTCTAGTTATGATTGATAATCAGCTGACTTTCTCAGATCACATTGGAACATGCTTCACGACGCCTGGTTCATGCTCTTGTTCTGTCAAGGCTGGACTATTGCAGTGTTCTCTCTGTAGGTCTTCCAGCCAGTTCTATCAAACCTTTACATTTAATCCAGAATGCGGCTTCAAGATTCACTTTTTATTAAGTGAAAAAATCCACATTATACTTCTGTTTGCACTAGCTACCAATAGCTGGGCAATGAGCAAGGCATTCATGTTTGCCTATAAAACCACCCCTGGCTCTGTTCCCAAAGAGGCACAAAGTCACTTTCACAGACTTTTACATTAAATGTTCCCTCCTGGTGGCATAACCTGCCCCTAACACTAGTTTGCTCAATTCTTTTTCTATTCTGTTTGTTTACTTTATATTTATTATACAATTAAAAAAAAAAACTGTACAGTGTACTTTGTTGGCTAACTGAGACTGTTAGCCTAACTGTTATAGCACTTGCATGTCATTGCTCTTTAGCTGATTTTGATTGCTTCCGTTGTGCTCATTTGTAGGTCGCTTTGGATAAAGGTGTCTGCTAAATGATTACATGTGAAAGTAAATACTCTGTGTGCAAGAGCACTCTGGGTCACAAAATCTTATTCTGAATCCGATTCTGATGCTTGATTCTCATTCACTAATTTGAATGTACAGAATTATGATTTTGAAGTCATGGTGACAAAATGTGATGTGATAGGTCCATGTGCTATTATATCTGACTTATAAGTGGTTAATTCAATATTAGGACTTATGATTTAAATAAAAAAAAATAAAAAAAAATCAAGAAAATTTAAATTGCCCAAAATGGATGACATGGGAAAATTGGATACCATTAAATTGGATACCTTCAGCGCTTTCCTAAATCTATTACCTTGCCCTGCATTGTCCACCATTTTTGCACTCAGATTCACACAGACTGTCTGGAACATCTGGAAAATAATTCCAAAAAAGAGTTAGGAAAAAACATCACTGCAATAAACTTCATTGCATTGTGCGTGTGATAGCTATAGCTTACCTCTTCAGAATTAGCGTAATTAGGCATTATTGTGATATGGATGGAATGTAGGTGACCAGTAGGGCCAGATAAAAATTCACAGATCTCATGAGTAAGAATATTGACAGCATCTTTGACTGCTATTGACAGCACTATGCCGGGTCCAATTACTGGCAATGCAATCGAACCCCAAGAGTTCTGCTCAAACAGCTCAAAAACTCTGGCAAGCCCAGAGCGGAGCGCCTAAAAACATCAAAAACACATCCTTAAAGAATACATAAATGGTGTTAAAACTACTAAATCTTTTCTTTAAATCCCAACATATTCAACCATTTTTTATTGTCATACTTTTTCACTGTTGTGCTTATTTCCTTTTGGAGCACATTCTATGAAGAAAACCTTGGAGCATCCCAACGCTGGTGTCGCATCCACCTCCAGCACTTCTCCAGGCCTAAGAGTCTGATTTCCTTTTGCATTGTTGAAGTTATTTTGAAGCTGTTGTCCTGCTTTATTCAACAGGGATGATCCAATTAAGGTTGAGGTCATGTTTGTTTGGATCATCGGAGCCACAAACACATCTGCCTGTTAATTAAGTGAGTGATGATAGTTACTTAACAGTGCTGTTCAGAAGGTATAACATATTAATACTAGTACTGTTGTTGGGTCATATAATGTCCAATTTCCACAAGTTGAAATGAGTCTTAATGAAAAGTCTGTAACATAGTATGATGTAAATTTCTAATTGGTAGTGTAAAAAACCTTTAATACCCTGTCAAAAATAGCTCTTTTTAAAACTATCAGTATTGTGTAATTTTTCTTTAAATGTTAATGAGCTCTGCTGACTCCGCCCCTCTCTCCAAGCCACTCTCTGAGGGATTGTTTACTTCAGCAGCATTCATCATGAAATTTGCTAATTAGCATGTTATTAGGAAAGGCGATTTGCAAAGATTCATTAAAAAAACGTATTTTGTAGGTCAAGCTGGATCAGACGCATTTAGATAGTTTAGAGGAGCATTCTCTGCAGAACCAAACATAACATTAATCCTCTGCTGTCTTTAGCAACTAAATAATGTTTATTATTACAACAACAAAACACCTCAATAATCTCAGACTGATGAAAGCTCACTCAGTGCAGGTCTGAGGTAAGGCACCAGTATAGTCTGTGCTGAAACGCTACTGTCAATCAAACTACTGTGGGAGGGGCCTGTCTGTGTGACATCACAACAATGGCTCAGTTTGAGAAAGGGGTCATTTTAGTAGAATAAAAAATGCACTGGGTGGATTTTTATGATTAGGGTGGTTGTGAACACACACTGCTAACACACTTTTCATTTCAAACAACTTGTAAAAGTGCATGTAGCATCATACGACCCCTTTAACAAGTAATCCGAAATAAGGACACTTCAGCCTTACCTGTTGTTGCTCAAGGCCACCAACCACAACTTTAATGTTTATTTTTTCGTCACGATCTGTAGAGTCTTGGTAAGAAGCAGATGGCTGGAGACTGATACTGCTTGTGTTTCTGGGAATTTGAACTCTTTCTTGCTTATCCTCAATAGGCAGTATCACAACCACAAAAGAATTCTTCACTAATTGCAAGTTTCTTGCACCGTCACCTTGAAAAAACTGTTTAACTCCAGGTCCTTTCACTTCACATTGTTTAGTGGCAATACTCTGAAGAAATGAATTCAGACCATCCTTCAAACTCTCAACTTCACAGCGAGGTCCAGTGAGGTGGACGCATGGGGTAGGCAGACATGTTGTCTTTATATCCACACTGCTTTTCTTAACACCGGCCATCGCCAAGATCTCAGAGAAGTGCTCTGCCATTTCTGGCCTGGGTAGAGGCAGGGAGACATGATGGCTCTGCTGATTTCTTTTATATTCCAGTAAAATGTTCTTCAGTTTATCAACTTCAGTAGTGAAGCCCACCAGTTGCACTTTGGGGTCAGAGCTTGATTCATCCTGGTATTGAACCTCGACTTTAACGCTTCCACGACTGGCCTGTTTGACGGCTTCCTTCAAATCCTCCTTCAGTGTATTAGATGCAGATGACTCCAGGCGCACAGTCTCCAAACACACTTCTCTCTGCACAGCAGCGGCTGCCTCCTCTAGCGCTCCATCAGACAGACTCAACAGAAGAAGATCTGAACCTGAAGCCTCCAGCACGACCGGGCTGCGGAGGCTCTGCTGAAATCTGTTTTGGAAGTGCTGTATACTGCCACTTGATTCCAAGAAGGTCATTAGATCACGATGTGATGGGATCCTCTTCTTTTTGATTTCTCGTGTTAATTTTAAAAGCTTGTTTTCACCTGCTTGGACCTCTTCCTCTGAACCCTTCAGAAGAACAACACCCGCTTGTTCCTGTGCGATCTTAAGAGCAGGTAAATTAGACCTCACGTACTGCTCAAACTGCTCTTTGATGAGCTCATATTGTTTTTCTGAAACACAACACTGTTCTTGAATCTGCCGTTTTTTTTCCTGCAAGCCGCTTAGAAATTTAAACATCTTCTCCACTTCTGTTCGTTCTCCGACCACCACAGCTAAACATGTTAGTTCTTCAAAATAGATTTTTAAGTTATCACTTTGGAGGAAAGAGTTTTCTTGGAGAATTGCAGATTTGTCACTTTCAACCTCGAAGTGGATGATATAGCGTGACTTTAGAGTCTCAAGCACTTTATCTACGGCAAATTCCCATTTCTCCTGAAGAAAAGCTGTGGCAGTTGGGTCCATCATCACAACCAACTCTTCACAGTCAATGTTGATCTTGAAAGTGCTGTAGGCCTTAGAAAGGCATTTTTCCAAATCTGAATATGGGCTTTTACAGTCACTGAAGAAGCGTAGTAGATAATGGTCGAGTTTAAAAACCTTCTCCCAATTTTTATCACTTGCACATTTCTAACAAATGAAAAAAAGTAAAGACAATTATCTGAAACTTTCTGACACTGGTACCAGCCTGGTATATTGTTTTCTTAACAATGTAAGTTTAAATTTAAAATGGACATGCCAACATAAAAAACAGAGCAAAAAACGAATCCCAAACTGCCAGATTTTTTATCAACGAGGTTTCAACTCATTATTTTTGCAACTTGCAATTGCAATCTAAATGCATACTTTAAATAGTGTGTACACTTAAATGCTACATAAGACGTCCGCGGTGCAAAAATGTGTTTTGTTGATACTGATATAATTTCATTGGTATCAGCCCTATAGCGTCTTATTATTCCAAATGAATTTGGTTAAATGTAAGAATCTGACTGATAATAATACAATTCAGTTGTAACAATCAAAAACAAAACAAAAAAGCCCTTATAAATGGCAAAAAAATCAAACAAATAGATTGCTACCCACACACAGTTAGATCCAGACTCGAGAAGGTCTGGCAAAATATGTATTTGAGTATATTAACTATATAGTTCAAAGAGCGTACAGTGCAAGCGAATTAAAAGCAAGGCATTGATATTTTTTGGCTCTTGAAGCGCCTTGATTTTTACAGTTGGAGTACTAGAGTATCTTTTCAATGATGGCACAGAATCTAAAGAATATGACCATTTTTGAGTGTTATTTCCTGTCAATATGATGTTATTTCATGTCAATATATACTGTAGTTTAAGTAAAGTTATGCATAGCAGGTGATTTCCGAGAACTGTTCAAGGTATTTACTCTAACTATGCAGAGATTTGTCTCCCTTTTGTTTTTGAAAAACAGGTCTGACCACCTTGCAGGAAGCAAGGCACAGCACATATAGAAATCGAAGCAAAATCTCTGTTTATTTTGTGACTGTGCCACCTACCTGATCTGCGGGTGCTGTAGGTGGTTTACTGTTTTCAGCAACTTTTTCACGTCTTAATGAAACTTGGATCTCCTCTTGTCCGTCTACTTTGATTGCATGATCTTTTCGTTCTAGTACTCTTTCCTGGGCTTTAATACAAATGCATTTTGATGAGAATAAAGAACTGTAATTTTAATAAACGGAATATTTTTATGTTTTGAGAAGCATAAATGAGATGGCATGGGTTCTAACTACATTAAACGCTTAAAAACGCTTACCTCTTTTGTCCATAAAACTTATCTTGTAGGTGTTGTTACCCACTTTGTCGATCTCACAGTTCCCCCCTCCAGACTTTCTCCTGATTTTAAAGTATAGTTGTATTTGTCCAAGTTCCTCATTCGAGAGACTATTTGCATCAAAAACACATCATGCTGGTAGTTCTCCATCTTTAATGGATTGTTGCATTGAGCTTCTAGATAAATATAGGTGCTCTAAAATGCTTTCACTTTTGTTTGTCTCGTATTACAGGCTGTGGTTTCCATGGCCACTCCTACGGCTTCCTCTTGATGCTTTGAGATTTATGTAAGTGGCACAGAAGCATATAGATTTGTGCTATAACATTATACATGTGACTTTAATAATGCATTAGTGAATTCTGAAATGCTGTGGAACTAGTGTTCATTCTTAGTTCATGTTCACTAACGTTTTTAACCAATGCTAACTAGTTTTAGAATGACAGAAACAGAAATAAGGTGGCAAATCAATGCTAGTATTTGCCCAAGATATGGGTGAGATGCATGGTAATGTAAAGTAATGTAATGTAAATTGACTCACCCTCAAGCCATCCTATTCTTTAAGACAAATTTAATTGGAGATATATTTAAAAAACAAGCATTATAATGGCAGTGAATGGGTGTTATTTTTCAGACGTCCAAAAAAGTGTATCCTTCCATAGTAAAAAATGTCTCACACAGCTCAGGGAGTGAGTAAAGGCATTTTTTAAGGAATATATCCATTTTTAAATTAGTTTAAACTGTGATCTCTATAGCTCCCACTAACTGGCATATGCACATTGGCAATAATATAACGCTCTGGATGAACAATGAAGGGTTTAGACTCCAGCAATCAGCTTTTTTTATGGATTGATGCGGCTTATTGGACGTCTTTTGGACTGCTGGTAAAGTAACACCCACCCACTGCCATTATAAAACCTGGAAGAGCCAGTATGTTCTTAAATATAACTAATTTGAAAGAAGAATACATTTAAGATGACTTGAGGGTGAATAAATAATGGGGTCCTTTTCGTTTTGGGGTGAGCAATCTCTTTAAGGATCACTTAATAATGTTTAAGGTCTGCTTGGAAGGTTTGTCATGACACAGCGATCTGAAATACAGAAATACAATGAACAGCAAGCGCACAGAAAACAAGTGGTGGGTTGATTGCAAGCCTGGCCAAGCTAAAAAGGAAGTCACAGTGGCACGTCCTTATTTTCGCTTTGGCGGTTTGAGAAGGCAGAACAATTGATGAGCTCAGCTGTCAAAGTTGATCTGATCCAAAAAACAACATCAAAAGTTTTGTCATAAAGGGAAAAGTTTGGAATATCATACATTTCTCAGACTTTTTTTTTAAATTGCTCTTAATCAAACAACTTGTGATTCATTAAAGCATTAGTAAATGCTGAAATTAACATTTACTTAAGATTAATCAATGATTTAAAAGCATTGTTCAATCTTGGTTTATGTAATCTAATGCAGTTAACTAATGAACCCTAATGTAAAGTGTTAACGTGTAAAGTTTTTGCCTACTTCTGTTGTTTGCGCAATCAATAATTCACCACTTAACCATACAATCTGTGTGCTTGTAACAAAATAATAATATCACTTGTGTATCATTTCCATAATCAGCTTCAAATGATAACACACGTTTTTCTTATGCCAGATGTTCCAAAAATATATATTTTTATATTTATACTATTTAAGGTTATTATCAATGTACGATATTTTAGTACTTAAGTAAAAGAAACATCAAGTGACAAATGATTATGTCAGCATCTAGTTTTTGTGTAGTGATGAAAAAAGCAGAAAGCCTATATTTGCAACAGCCTTGGTGTTGTCAGAAAAATTATAAACATAACTAAATGATGTTGGAAACAAGAACAATACATATTAATTTAATTATTGTTTAATATACATTTTTGATTTGACTTAATCAGGACTGCAGACGTTCACTCCTCTGTAACAGTATAATGACCGATATCATAAATTTGAACTGCAAAACACAAAATATATAATTATGCTGATTGATTGATTATTCTAGTTAATCAATCAGGTTAACCCCATCTGTAGGGATCTCACCATGATCTCTGTAGTATTTGATTGTCAGTATGACGGACACTAGTGGATATGGAGAAGCTGCCAGCAGAAAACTGAGCAGTTTGAGAACTGGGAGAACCGGCAGTGGAGCTTCTGAACCTGAAAAAATACAAATAATTATTAAAATATGTTTATCTCCGGTTCTGATTTAGCTTTTTTCTGCTTTTACAATGCTGCCATAATGTAGCGAACAATTACATGTCACACTGAAAAGCATGCAACATTTTGACAATTAGTGGACTGAAATACGAGTTGAGCAAGGTCCTGATGTGAGTCGGTGCAGATCACTCACCCGACACAGAGAGAGGCACAGTATCACAGAATGACTGTCTGCAGCTGTAACACCTGCATTTCTGCTCCCTCTCTACAGTGATCTTGAGTTCTTTCTCCTCAGAGCTGTCCTGTTTGTCTCCACGCTGCCAATTGTACGTCCAACCCTCCCCCTGTATGTCACATGAAAGAGTGACAGTCTCTCCTCTGGGAGTATCTGGGATGATACAGGCTGAGCAGTCAGAAGAGCTTTAAGTGCCTCTACAAGAACTGAACAAACAGAGGTTGTAAAACATCCAAAGAAGCCACAATAATGTTCATCTCTGCACACGTGGCACTGTTTATTTCAAGTTTTTGTCATCAAGAGGGTGCATGCAATTTTTAGATGTATTGGACTTAACTTGTCCTCACCCTCATGCCTTTCCAGCAAATTTGTTTGGTGCATATCAACAGCTAAAGTGTGGCCCAGATTAGTTAGTGTTTGCCGGCACAAAACTGGTCCACATCTTCTTAGCCAGAACTGAGAACCCAACCCACGTTGAGCCAAATGATAAAAACAGATGTGGCTGATATATGGACTTTAAATGATATTCTTATATGGTAAAGGGCTGATGAACCACATGTATCTGTGCCCGCGCCATGTGTGCTCCGTCCATTGCCGCCTCAAGTTTTCCCACCCTCCCACCCTTGCCACACGCCCAGCAGCCTCTGTGCTCAATCTCAGCTCACCATCTGGTGCTCGCCACGGGCCTGCCGGTCTCCATCGCCGTCGTGGGTGAAGGATCCCTCGCCTCACCGTCCCGCCTCCGAGTCCCGGACTCCACCTCTGCTCGTAGACCCGTCGGCTCCCCCTAGGCTCCTAGCTTCCTCCTCTCCACCGTGGTCCGTCAGTCCACCAGCTCCACCAGGCTACATCGTCCCTCCAGCTCTGCCTTGGTCAGTCGTCGACCATCTGTTGCCTCAGGATTCCTCTCCTCCGGCTTCGCCTCATCCCTCCATCCCTCCAGCTCTGTCAGGCTCCTCCTTCCCTCCGGCTCCACCTCGCTCTGGCTCCACCGCGTCCTTCCTGTCCCCCGTCTCCGCATCGGTCACCGAAGCCTGCAGCGTCGCCTTGGGCCTCCAGCGCCTCGGCGTCACCCTGGCTCTTCGCCTCAGTCTCCTCCATCACCTGCTCCGCAGGTGCCAGTCGGCCCCATAGAGTCGATGGCCGTTCCTCCTCCATGGCTCCTCCCTCCGTCGGCTCCACCATGGATCATCATGGCTGGGCTCTGGATCTCCTCCTGCTCCGGACTCCTTCTATCTCTTCCCTGGCTCCTCCCTCCGTCTGCACCTCCCTGGACTCCTGTCTGCCTACACCCTCCTGGGGACCGTCCTCCTCCAGAACCTCCTCCCAAGATCCAGTATCCCCAATTCCTAGTTTTTTTTTTGTTTTTTTTTATGTTACTTTAGGTGCGAGGACGCACCTTCCAGGAGGGGGGAGTTATGTCTCATCTCTGGACTCTTTGGTATTGTTTTTGTCTCGTGCTACATGCTCTCTGTGCCCTACCTTCCCTTTGTGTTTATTGTATAATTGTCTTCAGCTGTGTCTCGTTAGTTTAGTCAGTTATGTTGTATATTTAAGTCCTGTGTGTTTGTCCAATTGTGGAGGTTACCTACTTGTGGTTTATGGCCTGCCTGCCTGCCTGTAATTATTATTATTTTGCCCGTTTGAGATTAAATCTGTTTAAGTTTATTTTGTTTCTCGAGTGCTCCTTCCTGGTCAAACCACCAAACGTGACAATATGTATAACCTAGTAATAATGTACAGTTATTTACAGATATGAACTGAAACTGATTAAGTTCTGCTCATGCAGTGGTTAAAATTAGACTGTTTGGTACAACTTTCTGTACGGATAAGTGTACCATACACCCCTAGAAAACATTTAAAACAACAAAACTGCACTCACCTGAATAATATATCCGGGAAAAGGCTGTAGTTCTAAATAGTGAGCTTTTTCTTTTGAGAGTTGAAATAGTATATACATTTTCAGCATTTTTTTTTATCCCAATAGCAATACGGGAATACACAAAGCAACCAATAGCATTGTTGAATGGGCTACGATGTGGACTGCAACTAACCTGCCACACATGATTATAACAGTTTATATATGTTTTTCTGAACAAAAGCCAAATATTAACCATAAGTTGGTATATGGCTCTCATTTGTGTGCTGTAAATCTGGACCATATATATTGTGAAGGGCAGCGAATAAAGGACGGGGTGATGATGACAATAACGAGGAGGGGCAGCCAACTCGTCACAATATGTATACAGTATGTATATGTATATACATATATATCTAAGCTGTCTACCATATTGTAATGGCTTTAACTTGATGTCATTCATAGTAATAAGTCAATATTTGAAAGATGCCATAATCCTGTACAGCCAATGGTCTGTGAACCCAATGACTGAAAATTAGCCTACAGTATAGTGAATGACGTGAAGTGGACCTTCCAAGATGGTGGTCGCCTCTATGTGCTTGGAGCAGTCGAATGGGGTGTCTTTCGTCTGATGTGTTTAAGTGGCATGGGGATGTAAAACGGATTTTACATCTTCCAGACTGAAACGGATTTCTTTTATGTTAGAACGGCATAAATTTGTTCTACTCGTGTTTTATGAGTGAGTGGAAATCCATAAACATTGAGATCAAATGAAAGAAAATTCAATTTGATGTAGTTTTAGCTTGTTTCTAGGAACGCAACATTTCTTGATGTCGCTGAATTCAGCTTCAGTCCACTATTTGTGAAGCTCTCCCAAGGTCTTTTGAACCTCCATCATAGAAAGTGTTGAAGACCAGTCTATAGAAAGATAAACATCTCTGCTAACATATAAAAAGAGCTGTTGTGTCCTCATGATACAACTGAACATCACTTTACTTCAGATCTATAAAGCAGTCTGGAAGTTTGAGTTGACAGAGGAAGTGTGAAGAAAACATTTTTCTGAACTACTAAGAATATCTATGTAACAGTATTGTGATACGAATTACACTATGGACAAATGCAGATCTTATTTTCCGAGACATCAGCGATGTGGGAAGTGACATCATTGTGGTCCAAAATTGCATAACTGTTTTAACCAAAAAACTACAAAACTAAAATAAACACTTCCACCAGCAAAAATATTACAAAACATAAAATAAATATATACAGGTGTCCACAATACACCCAACTGTTGGCAGGGTTTTGACTCGTTTACAGCGCTGTTACTGCACTAGAGGAACTGGACTGAGCTTTAGACTGATCTATTAATGACACGCTGTCAAACACACAATCTGTTGTAGACTACTGGGAGCAAAAAAACACTATAATCATAATGACTTGCATATGCGTTTTTATGAAGTTCTTTAAATAGAAAAACCTTTTAGTCACTTCCTTAATCAGTGATGGACGTGGCGCGGGCACTGGAGCGGAGCTTTGGGGAATAGTCTCTAGGGTGCGCTCTTGAGGCAGGCATTCAGGACGGCTGGGCGGAACCAGCGGGCAAACAGGACAGCTGAACGGGAACAGGAAGTCTGGATACAGGGGAGGTGCCCGGTCTAAGTCCAGGTCGACATCGTCCAGCTCCTCTTGTAGATCCATGGGCTGCACAGTCATCGGTGAATTGCACGACAATTATACAATTAACACGAAGGGAAGGTAGGGCACAGAGAGCATGTGGCACGAGACAAAAACAATAACACAGTTCAGAGACGTGACACAAATAGCAGGCTATAAATATTTTTTTAGGCTAGATTTAAAAGTGTCCACAGCTTTGAGACCACCACTTCAAATGCCCAGTCATCCCTGCTCTTCAATTTAGGACAACTAAGAGCAAATAGTCAGCAGACTTACAATAATTGCACTTAGCGGTGCATACAGCTTGATCAAAAGGAAAGGAAATTTAGGTACTAAACCATTAAAAGATTTAAAAACAAATACCAAAGTCAACAAATACTAAAACTAAAATGGACAGATAACTAGAGAAGAGAGGCGAGAACGGGGGTGATGTGTTCCTGCTTTCGTGTACCTGCCACATTCTGGACCATCTGCAACCTGGAGAGAGAGGCCTGACTAAAGAGCAAGTATCTTTTAGTTTCAAAGGCAGACACATTTGCTTATCATGCTTATCATAACAATACAAATAAATACCTAATGTGACCATATACAGGGAAAACAGAATAGGCCCCAGAATTGAGCCCTGGGGGACCCCACATCTTAAAGAGGCTGTTAAGGAGACAAACTCTCCGAAATGAACTGAGAAAAAGTTCAAACCATCCCAACGCAGTACCCTTAATACCAACACATTGTATGTAATTAAGATCTTACGGTCTACAGTATCAAATGCAGCCATGAGGTCTAGTAGGATTAAAATTGCGTAGACCCCAGAGTCAGTAACAAGTAACAAATCATTAAAAACCTTCAATACTGCAGTTTTTGTACTTTGTTTGGATTTAAAACCAGGCTGAAACACTGAATACAATATAAATCTAAAAGTAACTGCAATTGTCAAACCTTCTCCAGTAGTTTTAAGATCTAAAATCTAATCTGAATCTAAATTTGATTTCTTAATTACTGGTTCTACTAAAATAAAATGTTTACGAATGTTAAAAAGACTTATATGCACAGAATAGAGAGGCCAGAATACTAAAAGCAAAACATTTAGGACCAGTAGATTCGAATTAACCTTTTAGAAGATGATCACTCTCAATAAGGCAAGAGACACTGTGTCAAACAAATTTAATTTATTTATAACGGCTTCAAGCTTATTAATAAAAAAAGTATAGAAATGTCACAGCACAGCTGGCTTATGAGACTAATTACACATAACATTAGAGAGATACTTGATTTCTTAGATCTAACAGTTTAGATATATACACTCACAAATTGTTCTTTTAAAATATCAAAATAAATCTGCAACTTATCTCTTTGTTGCATTCAGTATTTAAGCCTAACAGCTCGAGTAGTAGCATTCAACATCAGTCGAAATCTAGTCCTAAAAGGGGCCACTGCATCCAAAATACTTTGACGGATAAAAAAAGAACAATGAAGTTAAGTCATCGGTGTTAAGGCCATATGAGGACATTGAGTAAGCATCATCAGTGCCACATCTCAACAGAAATTTGCAGGTTTACTTCTCTATAACGGCATAATGATCGATCTCATCAGCCTAAACTGTAAAAACACACAAAATACTTAATAAGTGACATTGAAATTACTGATAACAATGATAGATCAGGTTAAACCCATGCGTAGAAGAACAGATGAGAAAGAGAGAGATCTCACCATGAGCTCTGTAGTATTTGACTCCCAGTATGACGGTCACTAGGAGATATGGAGAAGCTGCCAGCAGAAAACTGATCAGTTTGAGAACTGAGAGAACCGACAATGGAGCTTCTAAAAAACCCAAAAATGACTATTAAAACTTACCTGGGATAAAAACAATGTAACCATCTGCTCAAAATTGTTTTCAGCCTTTAAATTAATTTTATTTCAATTTTTAGATTTATGGCATGTTGTTTTGTACATACACACACACACACACACACACACACACACACACACACACACACACACAGCTGATATGAGTTGATTAGCGTCTAAAATACTTGACTCACTCTCACCCGATACGCTCAGTGTAACTTCATCACTGGTGTGTGAGTGTCGGGATCCTCCGATCTCGTGTCCAGCACAGCTGTAGCGACCCGCGTGAGATTCATCAACAGAACCGATTCGGTATTCCGGTGAATCACTCGCGTGAACCGGCGAATCGTCTTTGTTCCAGCTGTACGTCCAGCTGCTGACGTCCATCTGCCGTAGATCACATGTGAGAGTGACCGTCTGTCCCCCGAGCGCCCGTCCGTCGGGATGAACGCGCGCTACAGGCTTGGGCCTCTCTGTGTGAAGTTAAGTTTAATTTAACTGACAACACATTCTACCGTTGATGGATGCTGTTCGTTTTCATAATTCTACAGTAACTCAAAATCAGGTTGCCCTGTAAAAACAAACATCACTTACGTCTCACGGTCAGCGTGAGTACTTGACTGACGGTTGTCAGTTCTCTTACAGCACATGCATATTTTCCTCCGTCAGAGACTCCCACATCTCTCAGTGTCATTGTTTGATCACCGGTAACTATTGCTGTGAAGTCTTTGTACCAGATGACCGTCTGTCCAGTTAACCGTCCACCGCAGCTCAGAGTAACCGTGTCTCCAGTGAACACTGAACTCTGGGGCTTTACTGTTATTTTGGTTTGGTCTGTAACTATTTCATGATACAGTTAATACTGTAAATATTCAGTGATTGTCTTTGACTTTAAGATGTCTATCATTTACATTAATGATGTTTTAAATCTTCTTTAGCTTTCACCTCTGGGCATTTGGTCCTTATTCTTAACTTAATAGGCTCATATGAATATTAAATTCTCATACTAAAGGTGCAGGAGGACACAAAGCATCAGCTCTATAAGCAGTTTCTTCTTAAATGCTTAAAGAGAACCACCATCTTATCTTATCTCATCTTATGCCCTTTAATAAGTGATCACATGTTCATAATCAGTAGGTTGAAGAACTAATCTGTTGTTTAATTTAAAGGAGATTAAAACACATTGTTTATTGAAGATGGCTTGGATTTACATTGGATTATAAACTTTAACTCATGTCGATATGTATAATCCAACAAAAAACGTTTTATACACGGCTCATGTATGTCATTGAGGACCAAATAAAATACTAAACAACTGCACAAACTCATACTGTACATGCTATAAACACCAGTTCAACCGAGTTATAGAAGATTTGAGGAAGTATACATAAATATACCTTGAGTGCGTCCAGGGTTGATTTTTGAAATCAGCACTAAAAAGCAAAAGGAGGCAAATCACACTGATTTATATAGACGTTGTTGCTTTAGAATCATCTGAATATGTCAAAACATGGATTTGAATACATAAAAACCTAGTTTAAAGAGTTTATTTTGAGGTAATTCTTTAATTAAAACAAGTACATGACCAGAACAGTATAAATTGCGTAATAATAATTGCGTGAACGTTACTGTAAAACAAGTAGCAAATTGCTTTTGGTAAAAGCTCTGATCCTGCCTTCGTGTTGAGATTTCGTTACATCATAACTTTATTCTTGAGAAAATACAGTATTGATTTACCGTACGCCAGAGTCATAGTCAGGCTACACTGAATTAAATGCTTTAAAACTGCTGGATCGTGTTGTTTGCTCAGCAGGCGGTTACGGTAGCAAAACGTTTTATACAAAGGAAACAACCGATGTCCTTAAACTGTCACAATGCAGAAATTGCTCAGCTCTTTAATTCTGTCTTGCTATCTTTATATCGTAGTCTGTGTCATCTGTGATTGGTGCGGGAAGTTGCATCACAAGCTGTCTCGCAGTATTAAATATAGCATAGATCTATATAAGGTACGGTTATCCTATTGCTAACGTATTGAACAATTCCAACAAAACTTGACATCAATCAACAAACTGAATGCAAGTTCCTCAAATAATGTATGTAGATGCACTAACCAGGCTAGAGGTAATCTAATAATAGTCTAGATTTAAGAGCTACTGAAGTAACTGACCTTGAAAAAACCCCCAGAAAAACATAACTGCATGTCTGATTGAACCCAAGAACCATTACAACACTGATCTCATTCATCTACAGCACACAGATATCATGAGCTACTGACGGATTTGTTACTATTGATGTCACATATCATCATCAGCAGCATGAATAATGTAAAAAACATTACACAAATAAAATTAAATATGATACAAATGAACACTGTTTCGCTGTGTCACTATACAACATGCCTGAATGAGAAAATGATATACTCACGGAGTATTAGAGGAAGCGGACTGAGCTCCATATTGATTAAATAATGACACGCTGTCAAACACACGGTCTGTTATAGTCTCAGCACTTCCTGCACCGACACATAAATAGAGGAACTGGAAATATTTCATACAAATAGATATTTTATTCAACTGCATGGGTCCAGAAACATAGTACAAACATCCATGTGACATTAGTGACTCGACTTCAGTTTTGCAACGCTACAAGAATACCTTTTTTGTGCAAAGAAAACAAAAATAACATTACTGACTAATAATACGCACAGTAATCAACACAGTAAAAGCTAAATACTTTACGCTTGAGGCACAAATGGTTTATGAAATAGGTCAAATAAATTAAAAAAATAAATATTTCGGTTCAAAAGAGTTCAAAAGTATCACGTAATTGTATGAGTGGCCGTGTGTTTCAGCCTTTTAAAAACATCGACTTCCTCAGAAAATTGGTTGTACTGCTCGTTATAGTCGGTAATGAAAATTAATTATAAGTATAACTTTTAAATGTGTATTAGCTAAGCTACTAAACACTGTAGTCTGAATGTTCAAATATAAAACCAGCGTCATACTGAAGTGATAAGGAGTCTGCAAACTAAATAGCTTACGGATAAAATGATCAAAATGCACTGATATGACTATCTTAATGATATAGTAGATATTTGATGTTTTTGATGAACATACACTTCACACTCGTAAATTAAACTATGAGACGAGGCTTGACCTCCACTGTTTAACTGTTAGCTTCTGTTGTTGTTTCTTATGTATTCACACATTTTCTCATCAAACTGTTGGATAAACAATCCATTAAGGATCCGTTTTTTTTTATTTTGCTTGTTCGTAATTTAGTTTTTCTTGCGCAGTGAGTGGTAAGGAATCAGGGGTCTATGGCTCCTATACCTAACCAGGATTTCCCAATGACAATACATATAAGTGCGAAGAACAGGAAGGTTCCTGTGTGTGCAGGAGCACCCAAAGTCATGTACAAAACGTGTAAGATGCACCTCTGTGCTTCTTGAAGCTTAACATGCAGTAAAATCTCATTCCATGAAGTACATATAACGGGACACTCTACAGCAGGGCTGAGAAACTTGGTCCTGGAGGGCCATCGTCCTGCAGAGCTAGCTTCAACCCCAATCAAACACAGCCCTGTACCATGATACAAACCTACATCCGTATCAAATGCGATATATCAGTGTTTTTCCCTTTTTACTTAATTATTTCTCTACATTGTTTGGTAGATTTGTGACATTGCATTGTTCATGAATGCGTGTTCCTGATACTTTACGAGTCTCTTTGACGTATTCACTCTTAAAAGACGTCCAGAATGTGAAGACTTTCTTCCCAAGGATGGCATTAGCAATAGCATTTTTTCCAGCACCTTGACTTCCAATCAGCACAAGTTTAAGGTCCTCAAAAATAGGCTGAATTTCTGAAAAAGTAAAGCATTCAGTTAAATCAAAAGAAAAACCTTTTCGATAAAATGTTCCCAAAACATTACATGGAATAATTTTTTATAATGCGCCATCAAATTGCAGTAGAGGGTTAATTCTCTTCAAGAAAGGTTCAAGCAGTTCTTTTATGGTAGGGTCATTGCGAGGGATTTTCTTCAAGAGGTTTCGTGTTTTCAGCACCGACTGTTCGCCCCACTGTTTCAGCATGAGGTCTGCCAGCCCAACTCTGTCGCTGTGCTCTACCGAGCCCCTGTTTATTCTATATTCTTCAGTCCAGCACATAAAAAATATCATTTTCTTCAGGTCTTCTCGGACAGCTCGTTCAAGATATTCAGAAGAGCGTCGCTCCATCCGTATAGAACTGAGCCTAGACAGCCACACAAAACAAATGGTAGCCAGTATGTCTGAATGAAAAATTCATTCATTTTCATTTTTACCTAAAGATGAAATCCAAAGAAATTTAATCGCAGAAATGGTCAAATTGGCGGCTTGAGGTCTTTCCACATTACCTTTGCTGTATGCATTAATCGTAACGCAACTTGTAGGTAATTCATTATTTTTGTACTTACCTTTTGAATCAATGGTCTGTAAAGGTACATGAGTCTGGCTTCCTGTGGCCCCATCGGAGACACCCTGACAGAGGTTCCTACGGTAGTCTGCACTCGCAGTTGCATATCGATCCTCTTCTGCCCCTTCTTGCCGCTGTACTTGTAACTCTTTTTTCAGTTCTTCAATTTTAGCATCCTTTTCTTTTATCATTTCTTTCAGTGTTTCATTCTCTGCATTCCTTCCCTTTAGTTCAGCGTCCAGTTCAGCAATTCGTCTGTGTAGGCCAGAGGGGTCAAGACCTCCTGAGCATAACCTCTCTATCTCTCTTTCTTTTTCTTGAACAATGGCATTCAGTCTGTTTATCTCAGCATTTTTTGAATCGAGCAACCTTCTAAGCGAGCTGCTGTTTTGCATTTGCAAATCTAACCGTAATTTTTCCCTGAAAGCTAACAGAGAAGTGATTTTAGATTTGATTCTTTCAACAACAAGCCTCCAGTCTGATTCTAAAGCATTATTATCCTCTATCTGAGCTGAAAGTTTAAAATAAAATGCAGAATTCTTCTTGGCAACGAGCTCTTGAATTGTATCAGTAATCTGGTTGCTGCTATTGTTTTCGATCACAAAATATCTTTTGCCACATTTTTGGATAAAAGACTGAAGCTGCTGATATCGGATATAGTCCTCAATGGTATAATCTCCCAGCTTTTCTCCATGTGTGAAGAGTACTATGGTGTGGTCCCACACCTGAACGGTAAGCAGACTTTCTAGGGTGTTGATGGTCGACTCTGACAGCATTGAGTTCACTTTAAGGGCCAAGATGACGCGTGAGGTCCAGTCCTGAATAAGGACTGAACACAGCGGACAATTTCACGTTTGGTTTTCCCTGATCTACTCAGGTCTCCTGTCCAGCCTAAAAGTGCGAGTCAAATGAATGCGTGTTCCTGATACTCTACAAGTCTCTTTGACGTATTTACTCTTAAAAGACGTCCAGAATGTGAAGACTTTCTTCCCAAGGATGGCATTAGCAATAGCATTTTTTCCAGCACCTTGACTTCCAATCAGCACAAGTTTAAGATCCTCAAAAATAGGCTGAATTTCTGAAAAAGTAAAGCATTCGGTTAAATCAAAAGAAATTTTAATGTATTTTAAATGTGCACTCCATAATATTTGTTGATATTGCACTGCCTAACATGACACGACTGAATCTATACAGACAACTGGAATGATTGGTAATGCTCATTTCATGCATTTATAAGTAATACTTCTTCTTCTTCCGCTTATCCCGGACCGGGTCGCGGGGGCAACAGTCTAAAAGGGACGCCCAGACTCCCCTCTCCCCAGACACTTCCTCCAGCTCTTCCGGGGGAACACCGAGGCGCTCCCAGGCCAGCCGAGAGACATAGTCCCTCCAACGTGTCCTAGGTCTTCCCCGGGGCCTCCTCCCGGTGGGACATGCCCGGAACACCTCCCTTGGGAGGCGTCCGGGAGGCATCCGGAACAGATGCCCGAGCCACCTCAGCTGGCCTCTCTCGATGTGGAGGAGCAGCGGGTCTACTCCGAGCTCCTCCCGAGTGACTGAACTCCTCACCCTATCTCTAAGGGAGCGCCCAGACACCCTACGGAGGAAACTCATTTCGGCCGCTTGTATCAGGGATCTCATCCTTTCGGTCATGACCCAAAGCTCATGACCATAGGCGAGAGTAGGAACGAAGATCGACCGGTAAATCGAGAGCTTCGCCTTGCAACTCAGCTCCTTCTTCACCATGACAGACCATTACAGCGACCGCATTACTGCAAAAGCTGCACCAATCCGTCTGTCGATCTCTCGTTCCATCCTTCCCTCACTCGTGAACAAGACCCCAAGATACCTGAGGCAGGAGCTCCCCACCAACCTGAAGGGGGCAGGCCACCCTTGTCCGACTGAGGACCATGGCCTCAGACTTAGAGGTGCTGATTCTCATCCCAGCCGCTTCACACTCAGCTGCAAACCGCCCCAGTGCACACTGTAGGTCTTGGCCAGATGCAGCCAACAGAACAACATCATCAGCAAAAAGCAGAGACGCTATTCTGTGGTCACCAAACCAGACCCCCTCCGGCCCCCGGCTGTGCCTAGAAATCCTGTCCATAAAGATAATGAACAGGACCTGTGACAAAGGGCAGCCCTGTCGGAGTCCAACATGCACTGGGAACAAGTCTGACTTAATGCCGGCAATGCGAACCAAGCTCCTGCTCTGATCATACAGGGATCGGACAGCCCTTAGCAAAGGGCCCCTTACCCCATATTCCCAGAGCACCCCCCACAGGACACCACGAGGAACCCGGTCGAATGCCTCCAAATCCACAAAACACATGTGGACTGGTTGGGCAAACTCCCAGGAACCCTCCAGCATCCTGAAGAGGGTATAGAGCTGGTCCAGTGTTCCACGTCCAGGACGAAACCCGCATTGTTCCTCTTGAAGCTGAGGTTCAACTATCGGACGGATTCTCCTCTCCAGTACCCTGGCATAGACTTTCCCAGGGAGGCTGAGAAATGTGATCCCCCTATAGTTGGAGCACACCCTCCGGCCCCCCTTCTTAAAGAGGGGAACCACCACCCCGGTCTGCCAGTCCAGAGGCACTGTCCCCCGTGTCCATGCGATGCTGCAGAGGCGTGTCAACCAAGACAGCCCTACAACATCCAGAGACATGAGGTACTCCGGGCGGATCTCGTCCACACCTGGTGCCTTGCCACCGAGGAGCTTCTCAACAACCTCAGTGACCTCAGCCAGGGTGTTGGTCGAGTCCCCCCCCAGGTCCCCGGCCTCTGCTCCCTCAGTGGAAGACGTGTTGGCAGGATTGAGGAGATCCTCAAAGTATTCCTTCCACCGTCCGACAATATCCCCAGTCGAGGTTAGCAGGTTCCCACCAGCACTGTATACGGTGTTGGCAGGGCACTGCTTCCCTTTTCTGAGGCGTCTGACGGTTTGCCAGAACCTCTTTGAGGCCATCCGATAGTCATTTTCCATGGCCTCCCCAAACTCCTCCCAGACCCGAGTTTTTGCCTGCACAACCACCCGGCCAGCGGTCTGCTTGGCCCACCGGTACCTGTCAGCTGCCTCAGGAGTCCCATGAGCCAACCAGGCCCGATAGGATTCCTTCTTCAGCTTAACGGCTTCCCTTACTTCCGATGTCCACCATCGGGTTCGGGGATTGCCACCACGACATGCACCGGAGACTTTACGGCCACAGCTCCGGACGGCTGCGTCGACCAAAGAGGTAGAGAACATAGACAGGGGTCTCTGCCAAACGTTCCCAACAGACCCTCACGGTGCATTTGGGCCTGCCAAGTCTGTCTGGCCTCCTCCCCCGCCAACGGACCCAATTCACCACCAGTTGGTGATCAGTTGACAGCTCCGCCCCTCTCTTCACCCGAGTGTCCAAGACATGCGGCCGGAGATCAGATGATACAACCACAAAGTCGATCATCGACCTCCGCCCTAGGGTGTTCTGATGCCACGTGTACTTGTGGACACCCTTATGCTTGAACATGGTGTTCGTTATGGACAGACTGTGACTAGCACAGAATTCCAACAACAGAACCCCACTCAGGTTTAGATCAGGGGGGCCGTTCCTCCCAATCACGCCCCTCCAGGTGTCACTAGCATTACCAACGTGAGCGTTGAAGTCCCCCAGCAGGGCGATAGAGTCCCCGGTTGGAGCACTTTCCAGCACCCCTCCCAAGGACTCCAAGAAGGCCGGGTACTCTACACTGCCATTCGGCCCGTAGGCACAAATGACAGTGAGAGTCCTCCCCCCAACCTGAAGTCGCAGGGAGGCGACCCTCTAAATCCACGGGTTAAACTCCAACACATGGCGGCTAAGCTGGGGAGCTATGAGCAAGCCCACACCAGCCTGCCGCCTCTCACTGCGGGCAACACCAGAGTAGTGAAGAGTCCAGCCCCTTTCGAGGAGCTGGGTTCCAGAGCCCAAGCAGTGCGTGGAGGTGAGCCCAACTATCTCTAGCCGGTATCTCTCGACCTCCCGCAGCAACTCAGGCTCCTTCCCCCCCAGAGAGGTGACGTTCCATGTCCCTAGAACTAGATTCTGAGTCCAGGGGTTGGGTTGTCGAGGTCCCCGCCTTCGACTGCTACCCAAACCACAAGGCACCGGCCCCTTACGGTCCCTCCTGCAGGTGGTGGGCCCACGGGAAGATGGCCCCATGTCGCTGTTTCGGGCTGAGCCCGGCCGGGTCCCGTGGGGAAGACCCGGCCACCAGGCGCTCGCATGCCGGCCCCAGCCCCAGGCCTGGCTCCATGGCGGGGCCCCGGCTGCGCCATACCGGGCGACGTCGCGACTCCATTATGCTTTTTCTTCATAAGGGGTAAGGTGGATTTATAAGTAATATCTATATATATATATATATATATATATATATATATATATATATATATAAATTAAAATTGGCCTAAAACCAAAACAATAGCCATTTCTCATCTTAGGGCAGCTTTGATGAACTTTTTTGATCAATTTCAAATGTTAACTACTGTATATACACACACACACACACACACACACACACACACACACATATATATATACATATATATATATATATATATATATATATATATATATATATATATGTGTGTGTGTGTGTGTGTGTGTGTGTGTGTGTGTGCACACTAAACTTGAGATACAAATCTAGTTACTTTCAGCACACTAGATTTCTGTTAACCAGTTAACCAGTAAACTGTTTTAGATTATTTAAAAAACAATTCACAATAAACCTGTATGCCAGTTGTAATGCAATGTCATTTCTTATAATAAAGAAATATACATTTATAAAATAAAATTTCTGATACAAATTAATACAAAGGCCCTTACCTTCATCATCTCCAATCAAAGGCTGTCGGTCCTCTTTTGCTAAATCAGGAAAGCGATCAGTTAAAAAAACATTTAAAAACTTTCATATGAAAAGATGTTCATACAGGGAGTGCAGAATTATTAGGCAAATGAGCATTTTGACCACGTCATCCTCTTTATGCATGTTGTCTTACTCCAAGCTGTATATGCTCGAAAGCCTACTACCAATTAAGCATATTAGGTGATCTGCATCTCAGTAGTGAGAAGGGGTGTGGTCTAATGACATCAACACCCTATATCGGGTGTGCATAATTATTAGGCAACTTCCTTTCCTTTGGCAAAATGGGTCAAAAGAAGGACTTGACAGGCTCCGAAAAGTCAAAAATAGTGAGAGATCTTGCAGAGGGATGCAGCACTCTTAAAATTGCCAAGTTTCTGAAGCGTGCTCATCGAACAATCAAGCGTTTCATTCAAAATAGTCAACAGGGTCGCAAGAAGCGTGTGGAAAAACCAAGGCGCAAAATAACTGCCCGTGAACTGAGAAAAGTCAAGCGTGCAGCTGCCAAGATGCCACTTGCAACCAGTTTTGCCATATTTCAGAGCTGCAACATCACTGGAGTGCCCAAAAGCACGAGGTGTGCAATACTCAGAGACATGGCCAAGGTAAGAAAGGCTGAAAAACGACCACCACTGAATAAGAAACACAAGCTGAAACGTCAAGACTGGGCCAAGAAATATCTCAAGACTGATTTTTCTAAGGTTTTATGGACTGATGAAATGAGAGTGAGTCTGGATGGGCCCGTGGCTGGATCGGTAAAGGGCAGAGAGCTCCAGTCCGACTCAGACGCCAGCGAGGTGGAGGTGGAGTACTGGTTTGGGCTGGTATCATCAAAGATGAGCTTGTGGGGCCTTTTCGGGTTGAGGATGGAGTCAAGCTCAACTCCCAGTCCTACTGCCAGTTTCTGGAAGACACCTTCTTCAAGCAGTGGTACAGGAAGAAGTCTGCATCCTTCAAGAAAAACATGATTTTCATGCAGGACAATGCTCCATCACACGCGTCCAAGTCCAAGAAAGGGTCTAAAAGAAGAAAAACTAATGAGCTGGCCTCCTTGTTCACCTGATCTGAACCCCATAGAGAACCTGTGGTCCATCATGAAATGTGAGATTTACAAGGAGGGGAAACAGTACACCTCTCTGAACCGTGTCTGGGAGGCTGTGGTTGATGGTGAACAGATCAAAACACTGACAGAATCCATGGATGGCAGGCTTTTGAGTGTCCTTGCAAAGAAAGGTGGCTATTTTGGTCACTGATTTGTTTTGGTTTTATTTTTGAATGTCAGAAATGTATATTTGTGAATGTTGCGATTGTTATATTGGTTTCACTGGTGAAAATAATTGAAATGGGTATATATTTGTTTTTGTTAAGTTGCCTAATAATTATGCAGTACAGTAATAGCCACCTGCACACACAGATATCCTCCTAAAATAGCTAAAACTAAAAACTACTTCCAAAAATATTCAGCTTTGATATTGAGTTTTTTGGGTTCATTGAGAACATGGTTGTTGTTGTTCAATAATAAAATTAATCCTCAAAAACACTACTTGTCTAATAATTCTGCACTCCCTGTATATTGTGAGACAAAAAAAAAAACTTACATGCACTGGAACCCATTTTTCATGTTTCAGGTGAAGTCTTGGTAGCTTCAGTTTATTACCTTCCGAATAAATAAAAGTGTAGAAATTCTAGAATAGTTCTTCAGTACAATAACCAGTATCAAAACGTGTCCTAAAGTCTGTTGTAAAACCACAGAGAGAGAGAGAGAGAGAGAGAGAAAGGAAACCAAAACTGAACCTAAACTTCTATACAGCATAGAATTCATTTAAATTATTTTAAAATAATCCAAATCCCTCACATTCATATAAGTATAAGTATACTGTTTGTCATGTACAAAACATAAAACCGACTTTTTTCAATTTCAGATTTGCATCACACTTCAATGCATTTTTTGCCATCTTAGGGCAATATGTATATTGCAACACGCACAATCTTACGGTGGGAACCTAATTTAAGCACTGGATGCAAAGTGAAGAGATTATTAACAGAATTACATTGACTTACATCAGTGTTTCCTCTCCGAGAGAATCAGAGCTGCTGGTTATGTATCCGTTTTCACAAAACAGGAAGTCCTAAAAAAATCGCCGCTAGAGACAAAGAATTATCCTCCTTTTGTCCACTGAATGATTAGAAGTGAGATGAGTCTCAAAGTTATCAAAGTTTTGCACACTGCTTTAATCGGTTACTATCATTGCAGCGTTGCACAGAGATGATCGTAGTTCTTGTGCTCTTTTTGTTTGTGTCTGTGCAGAAACCTCAGCCCTCGCAGCATCCGTTACACCTTTTCCTGTGAGTCACGTGACAAGTGTAATAAACAAGCATGAGCTTGTCACAGGTGAAGTGGCTGATAAAATACATACTTGACATGAGAAAAAACACTTGAGATGCGACCTCAAGTCGTTATTGTTCTTTTGTTTTTCGTTCAAATATTCGTTTCACCTGAAACTGGCAGCTGTCATGCGAACATGAATCAATTGGTAGATGAAGTCATCGAAACAAAGGCTCATTTAATCAATTTGTTTCATTAAGAAATTAAAAATTAAAAGAGACCTGCTTCTCAAAATACTTTCAAATGCTCGTAAAGACGCTCTCGGTTTATGAATCAGAGCTCTGTTCAGGCAGGAATTATTACTGGAGAATAAAAAAAATACCAGGATATTGATGAGAGATGAAGTCCAAAATTCATCAATAAGTGTCAAAAACTGCTTAAATCTGTTAACATATTGATATTATGCACCAATATAATATAGATGATCATGATTCTCGCTCTACTGTTCATATCTATATAGAAACACCACCTGCACTGTAGACATGCATCTCTCTTTTCTCTATCTTTATGTTTGATTGTCAGATTTGATCAGGCACTGTTAGACCAACAACTGAACTACAATGGTATCACGCTTCATATTTCATCTTCCAGACACGGGGATCATATTCTCTGCAATATACAAATATTTGCATTGTGTCTCAGGTTTAACACAGTTTAACTCTGCATATGAAGAAGTGTGATTATTGACGGTAATTTTCCTGATACTCCTCAAGACAGTATGTGAACAGAATTTAAAGGAATAGTTCATTCAAAAATTAAAATTACCCCATATTTTACTCACTCCGATGCCATTCTAGATGTATGTGACTTTCTTCTTTCAGACGAAGACTGAAGTCTGAGTTTTTTAAAAATGTATCCTGGCTCTTCTAAGCTCGGTAATTTATTATTTTGATGCTCCATAAATCATTTATATCAACAAGTACTGAGATGTGAAACTAACCTGTACGCTTCGGGAGTTATCACATGTCCTCTGAAGCAGATCAGTGGGTTTTGTAACCAAAATATTTCTAGTCTTAAAATTATAACGTAAATAACTGACTGAGCACCGAGTTCCTGCTTTTGGCTGTTTTCTGACTCGACGTTCTCACAGAAAATAATTTGAGTTAGTAATTTATGTTATAATTTTAAAACCAGACATATTTTTGTTACGAAAACCTACCGATCTGCTAAAAAAATCATATACACCTCATTTTTATCTTTGGGTGAACTGTTCCTTTAATTTGGTGTAGCGTTGAGGTTTCGGATAAATATAGGCGCTCTGAGATGCTTTCACTTTTGCTTCATTTTCGCTTTTTCTATAGATGAGTAATGAATCCAAAATTAAACAGATCACCCTCAGGTGTTTTTAAATGGTAAACAAGCATGTTTAAAACATCATATTAGCAGGTTCAGTGTTTGATCTGCTAAATAAATGTGTCTTTTGTCGAAAGAATGTTTGCAGCTGGCGTATTTGCAGGTTTTCAACCCAAATCTTTGTATAATAACGGGTGACTCAAAGTGCTTGTTGTGATATACAGGAAACACAAACCAATCACAATTAATTAGGCAATCATCACAATGGCGTCTCTTCGACTTTCAAACATTTTAAAAGGCTACAAGTTAATGGGAGAATTTATTATTTTTATTATAATTTTATCCAAAACAACTGGTTTCTTTATGATAGCGGGAGCCTGAATATGACCAATGAATAACTCGGGGTATTTCATATGTAACTGTTCAATAATCTACAGACAGCTTTGTTTTGACGTATTCTGCTCATATTATCTTGTGAATTAGCTATTATTAACAATTAGATAAATGTGACAAAAACATAAAATGGTGTATGGTAACTAAATCAAATTCCCTGAATAAAAGCATTTCCTAAATGATTAATTTAAATGTAAATTCCCCTATGTAATGACAAAATCGTCTGGATCTCCAGCCAGTGATGGTTTTTGCTGAAGTTCATTTGAATGTGATGAGGTAGTCTGGATAAGCCTGGCAGTCGTGGAAAACCACGAACATGGTGGGATTCTGCATGTTATCCACCACGCTGTCGTAGAGGTCAGGTGCCACACGAACAGGGGGCGTCTTCATGTCCCCCTGACCCAGGGCGTAGTGACCCGTAAGCACACGAGCCACAAACATGAGCTGAGTCCCGTCTGCTGCTGGAACCGCGTAGGTAGTTCGGGCAGAGTAGCTGGCGTTCACGGCGAAGTACGTCCCGTGACCGTAGAGGGTGGCTGAGAAAGAAATCTAAAGTTAGCACCACCAAGAGGTTTAGTCTGCATACTGAACACCTAGTATGACCATCAGAAGATGATCTGTTGCTATATGCCAGATGTTAAATTATTAGGAGGAAGTTCATTTAAAGAAATTGTGTTTGCTCAAAAAGTATGATTGCTGTCTGAAATAGTTCACCCAAAAATGAAAATTCTGTCATTATTGTTCTGTTGCTCACCCTCAACCTGTATGAGTTTCTTGTTTCTTGATATTTTGATCTAAGTCTGTAACCAGGCTGTTTTGGGTCACCATTGACTTCCATAGTAGGAATAAAAATACTATGGAAGTCAATGGTGACCCAAAACAGTCTGGTTAAGGCTTAGATCAAAATATCTTCCTTTGTGTTTTGCAGAACAAAAAAATGAAAACAGGTTTGGAACTACCCGAGGGAGAGTAAATGACAGAATGTCCATTTTTGGGTGAACTATTTCTTTAAGTAGGAGTAATGGGAGGTCTTTAAACTGGGAGGCCACATGATAATAAGAATGTTGCGGAAGTAATATATCCACATTTTATTCATACTAGCCATGTTCATACTTAATAGAACATACTTTTTTTAACGGTCATGACGTAAGTAAGAAATGCAAATGTACTCAGACAGTACTTGATTTCAGGATCATCTTATGTCTGTTTGAGCACAGACACTGGATTTTCCAGCAATGTAAAAAAAAAAAAAAAAAAATTAATTTTTGGGGCAAAAAAAACATGCATTAAAAAATTACAAATATCGACCTTAGCAATGAACTACAGAACCATTAAAAAAACAGAATTACCATTTTGCCCAGCAAAGTTGCGATTAAAGTTCGACTGCATGATGGATGAGCAGGATTCCTCCGATGTGCCGTGATAAAGGATCCTCTCCGCCGCTCCCACAGGACCATTTCTGTTCTCAAGCTCTTTTTTACGCCCCTTGTATAGCCGCCGAAGATTAATGTTCTGGATACGCTGGACCTGTGGATATACAAAAATTTAAGTACATACATATTACATTCATATTCATATTGTAGAAGTAAACTTTAAGGACTGTAATGCATACTGAATACTGTGTAGGGACCATATCAATCAGAACACAGTAACTAACCGACTAAAAAATGTCAGACTAAAAGTCTGGCCCTTGATTTAACCCACAGTAAGTTTGCTGCCTTTGTTGTAGACTAACTCTAACTGTAAACTTTAAAAAAAAATTCCTGATGCTTTTTGTTGATTGCGTTGGGTGTCATACCTTAAGCACTGTTTTTGTGACGGTCTTATTAAAGTCCTTGCTCACAGTCTTGTACTCCATGGATGACCGATCCAGGTCAATCACCTTTAAGTGGTCGCTTTCAGTCATGTTGTCCCAGTAGATTGGCAAAGCAAAATCTGAAATGCATTGTTGTTTTTGTTTGAATATCAAGGGTGCTTCAATTTTCACTGTAACTGTAGATGAGTGGACAAAGATTTTATGTAACACCGTATCAAAACATTTTTTTAACTCACTGGGTGTCACATTTTCTCATGCCATGAAAGCAGTCACTCACCTGAAAGGTTCTGCAGTCGTTTGAGAGCGGTCGGCTGTCCTGAACCACATGCTGTGACCTTCATCTTTTGCAGATCCACAGTATATTTCTCACCTTGTGCATCCACTATTCCGTCTTTCACATCTGCCTTCTCAAGCTTATGATTAACTTTTTTTGGTAGTTTCTGCCAAACACCCCATGGGCCAAGAATGCACCACGTGACTTTAGTGAAGAGGAGAGCCTCTTCTTTCTCCCTTACCTTACCAAAAATATGTTAATAATAAAATAAATATTTATTTATAGTACATTTTCTTGAATATACTTAAATACTGAGAAAATCTCTGTACAAATTGGCCAAATAAAGGAAAAAACCTTATATATAAATATATATATATATATAATGTAAAAAAATTCTGCTTTTTACTTAATATCCTAATGATTTTTGGCGTTAATTTATAATTTTGAACCATACAATGCATAGTTGACTATTACTACACATATACCAGTGTGCTCAAAATTAAGATAATACATTAAAATAATATAGTAAACACTCTAATTTGCAATATCGAGCAGCAAAACAAGCCATTTTGTACAGTTCGAGAAAAACAAAAGGAAAATCTTTGTTTTTAAGTGTAAGAGAATAGTCTACAACTCCACATAACATGACTTGACCTTAATAACATAAATCTGTGACTGAATGTAATTCCAGTTTAATGTTATGACCATTGTGCATAAATGTTTTTTTCATAAATAAAGTTAATTCATTAGTTGTAATTTGTCCAGTGAAATTTTGCAACATATAAAGCACTAAATTATGGCATTTTATATGCATTATCTATCATTATAAGCTAAAAATCATAATTATATATGAATTATATTTTTTATATATTAAATGCAGATTACATGCACTGTGCACTCAAGTGTTTGATTCTGAAAACTTGTATATTCAGTTTATATTCAGTTGTGTTAAATGTAAATTATATATCATCAGATGCTTCTGTGATTAGCTCATGATTATATTAAATTTTGTATATGCATTATATTTAATTATATTAAATGCATACGATATGCATTGCATGTGCTGGTGATTGTCTAGAATGTCAATTCATTGTTTTTCTCACCTGTCTCCGAAGTGCATGTTGTATCAGTTTAACCACCTTATCCACTCCATCCTTCAGCCCTTTTACTTCCCATCTATTAGACTTGCTTATATCTAACTGCAGGTGCATTAAGTTCACTGTAGACAGCAGCCGGTCCATTTCACCCTTAGTAAGGCATCTAAAATCATCAGGAATGAAAGTATGTGTAAAGCACTGACTGCCATACACTCGCTGGAGCTCTCTACAGGCATCAGACACGTCACTGTTGGTAAGACCGATGACTAGAAATGCTGCCCTGCTCTCTGTATCAGGCAAAGATTTTACTCGAGAACTCAAGTCAATATTGGCCGGTAAGGAACTGCTCAATTTAGTTGAAGCCCAGTCACTGCTGCTGCTTGCACGGCTCCCCGGTACAAGTGGTGCAGGAGCTGAAGATGGTGAAAGTGCAAATTTGACAAGGTGCAAAATCTTTTTCATAATGAATGATAGACATGTTAAATAAAAGGGCTTTATTTATGCTCACCTGCCAACAGTGGTCTAACACCAAAGACCTGCGATGCCATTTCTTTGAACTTCAGGAAAATGTCCATCTCCCGCAGAATGATGCGAATACTTTTGAGATGTTGAAGATTCGCTCCTTGTAAACCTTTCTCTACTCCCTCTAGAATGGACTTGGCCACCACACTTGGATTCAAACCTCTTTGTCCTGAAAAGACCACAAATTCACCTTGACGTGGCTACTTCTGATGCCAAGCCATTTTTACTATTCCATTCATGCACATTTCTAATTTAGATAAACTGCCAAGCAGTTATTCTAAATGGCTACTTTTGCAATATCGGGAGTGAAAATGGACTGTTTTCCATTTGATAATGAAAAAATTACTAACTTCTATGAAATCCAATCCATCCGGATAAGACGTTAGGGTTTGTTACGAAATGCATTTTAACAAAACTACTATAAAAACATATTTTTTCAACAAATTCCAATGAACTACAAAGATTCTAATCATGTTAGTTTGAAGGTCATAATATATAGTGAAGCTACTGACCAGCACAGATCGCAGGAATGGCCACAGACCTGTAGCAGCCCTGGTCACACTGAACCACTATTTGTTTTACTAAGCTCTTGATAACATCAGGGTTTCTCTCTCCACAAACATGCATGATGGTTTTACATGGGAAGCCTCCTGGTGGGGTTGTGAAGATCTGCCCGCTCCCTACATGAGCTGCATAATGCATATATAAGAGTATAGTGATTACATGTTGCATGTGTACACTATTACATTATGACTGTATGTTTAATCTCTGTCAAATATTGTCATATCCTAACAAACCACACACAGTTTATTCATTTAGCTTATTCATTTAGTCCTTGTCATTTCTTGTCAAATCAACCAACTGAGAAACTTCCTAGTACAAATACTTTATTACCTCAATATGGGTTTTTTTTTTCTGGAGAAAGGTAAACATGTATAGTAAAAAAATTAAAATGTGAAAAAGCTCTTTTTCTCCAATGGTTTCATTGTTTAATGGCCAATGTCTCTGGGACTGAATGATATCTAAAATATAGCTTTAATTCTTTTGGATCTTTGGAACAAGAATATTTATGGCACTTGGCTATATTCTATATCACTATTTTGATATAAGAAAACAGATTACATTTCTAGTTTCTACATAATTTTTCTTTATACGTTCCTCTTAAAAAATATATAAAAAAGTAATATCTGTATGCATTGACCTACATTGGCTTTTGGCCACTGAAGATGTTTACAATTTTGCAATTTATTCCTGGAGCCATATTTAGATCCAAAAAACTTGAAAACAGTTTTTTCTCTGTGGAAATTTCTTTAGGGAAATTTCAGAAGAAATGACTACCTGATATGTAGTGATTAAATCAAAAGCCACGTTTACAAAAGTGGTTTATCTTTCTTACCAGCTTTCAGTTGGGCCTGGATTTGAGGCCCTGCCTTAGTAAGGATGTCTTTACACACTCCTGTGATAACAAAAACACTCTCTTATTGTCTAAGTAGTGTAAATGATGTTTAGGTTTATTAAAGTAAAAATCAATTTGAATACCTGCTATCTGGAAGTTCTTAAAGTCGGTGGTGTTCACGATGGCATCGGTAGTCTCATTAATGATGTCTCCGAGTACCAGACAGACTTCAATCCCATGTACTGGCATGATGATCTCATCAAGGTCAGAGGTCAGTGAGTGAAACAGAGCTGTGGTCAAAGTGGAAGACGAGTGCACAATAAATACCTTGTGTACAGGTGTACTTTTGGCCAATAAAACTTGAGTGTCATTTTGACATTGGATTCTCATTAACTAATAGTATAGTAAATTACAGTATACTTTTATTATACAGCATCATGTGTATGACGCTGTGCAATAGTTTTAAAAAATTGTTCATTTTATCTGTAAGTGAGCTTACTATACTTCCGTACAAAATAATGTAATTTGAAGTTGCATTATTGTGCGTAAAGCTGCTTTGACACGATCACTATTGTATTAAACACTACATAAATAAAGGTGACTTGACTATTGATAATTTGGGAATTAATAAGGCCAATGAATATATGAAATCTCTTGCCTTTTCCTCTGTTGTCCACCACTTTCGCACTCAGATTCCCACAGACTGTCTGGAACATCTGCAAAATATTAGGTCAGTAATAAAAATCACTGCAGTAAACTTCATGGCATTGAGTGTGTGTGTTATATAGATAGCTTACCTCTTCAGAATGAGCACAATTAGGCATTATTGCAATACAAATGGTGTGCAGATGACCAGTGGATACGGATAAAAATTCACAGATCTCCTGAGTTAGAATATTAATAGAGTCTTTGACCGGTATTGACAGCACTATGCCGGGTCCAATTACTGGCAATGCAATCGAACCCCAAGAGTTCTGCTCAAACAGCTCAAAAACTCTGGCAAGCCCAGAGTGGAGCGCCTAAGATCAAGACAAGACATACAAATAAACCTTATAGATCCAAAAGCCAAATCATCATTTCTCATTCATTTAAAACACACATTCAAACCAGTTTTATTGTCATACTTTTTCACTGTTGTGCTTATTTCCTTTTGGAGCACATTCTATGAAGAAAACCTTGGAGCATCCCAACGCTGGTGTCGCATCCACCTCCAGCACTTCTCCAGGCCTAAGAGTCTGATTTCCTTTTGCATTGTTGAAGTTATTTTGAAGCTGTTGTCCTGCTTTATTCAACAGGGATGATCCAATTAAGGTTGAGGTCATGTTTGTTTGGATCATCGGAGCCACAAACACATCTGCCTGTTAATTAAGTGAGTGATGATAGTTACTTAACAGTGCTGTTCAGAAGGTATAACATATTAATACTAGTACTGTTGTTGGGTCATATAATGTCCAATTTCCACAAGTTGATATGATTCGTTAAGGTCTTAATAAAAAGTCTGTAACATAGTATGATTAAAATTTCTCATTGGTAGCATAAAAACACCTTTATTATCCTGTCAAAAATAGCTCATTTCAAAACTATCAGTATTGTGTAATTTTTCTTTAAATGTTAATGAGCTCTGCTGACTCCGCCCCTCTCCAAGCCACTCTCTAAATGATTGTTTACTTTAGTTGCATTCATCATGACATTTGCTAATTAGCACGTTATTAGGAAAGGCTATTTGCAAAGATTCACTAAAAAACCTTGAACAAACTTATGTAGGTCAAGCTAGATCACAGACGCATTTAGACAGTTTAAAGGAGCATTCTCTGCAGAACCAAACATAACGTTAATCCTCTGCTGTCTTTAGCAACTAAATTATGTTCATTATTACAACAACAAAACACCTCAATCATTTAGGAGTCATTCTTTTCTACATCTCAGACTGATGACAGCTCACTCAGTGCAGGTCTGAGGTAAGCCTCCAGTACGGTCTGTGCTGAAACGCTACTGTCAATCAAACTCTTGTGGGAGGGGCCTGTCTGTGTGACATCACAACAGTGGCTCAGTTTGAGAAAGGGGTCATTTTAGTAGAATAAAAAATGCACTGGGTGGATTTTTATCATTAGGGTGGTTGTGAACACACACTGCTAACACACTTTTCATTTCAAACAACTTGTAAAAGTGCATGTAGCATCATATGACCCCTTTAACAAGTAATCCGAAATAAGGACACTTCAGCCTTACCTGTTGTTGCTCAAGGCCACCAACCACAACTTTAATGTTTATTTTTTCGTCACGATCTGTAGAGTCTTGGTAAGAAGCAGATGGCTGGAGACTGATACTGCTTGTGTTTCTGGGAATTTGAACTCTTTCTTGCTTATCCTCAATAGGCAGTATCACAACCATAAAAGAATTCTTCACTAATTGCAAGTTTCTTGCACCGTCACTTTGAAAAAACTGTTTAACTCCGGGTCCTTTCACTTCACATTGTTTAGTGGCAAGATTCGGAAGAAATGAAACCAGACCGTCCTTCAAACTCTCAACTTCACAGCGAGGTCCAGTGAGGTGGACGCATGGGGTAGGCAGACATGTTGTCTTTATATCCACACTGCTTTTCTTAACACCGGCCATCGCCAAGATCTCAGAGAAGTGCTCTGCCATTTCTGGCCTGGGTAGAGGCAGGGAGACATGATGGCTCTGCTGATTTCTTTTATATTCCAGTAAAATGTTCTTCAGTTTATCAACTTCAGTAGTGAAGCCCACCAGTTGCACTTTGGGGTCAGGGCTTGATTCATCCTGGTATTTAAGCTTGACTTTAACGCTTCCACGATTGGCCTGTTTGACGGCTTCCTTCAAATCCTCCTTCAGTGTATTAGATGCAGATGACTCCAGGCGCACAGTCTCCAAACACACTTCTCTCTGCACAGCAGCGGCTGCCTCCTCTAGCGCTCCATCAGACAGACTCAACAGAAGAAGATCTGAACCTGAAGCCTCCAGCACGACCGGGCTGCGGAGGCTCTGCTGAAATCTGTTTTGGAAGTGCTGTATACTGCCACTTGATTCCAAGAAGGTCATTAGATCACGATGTGATGGGATCGTCTTCTCTTTGATTTCTAAAATTAGCTCTTGCAGCTTGTTACCACCTGCTTGGACCTCTTCCTCTGAACCCTTCAGAAGAACAACACCCACTTGTTCCTGTGCGATCTTAAGGGCTGGTAAATTAGACCTCACGTACTGCTCAAACTGCTCTTTGATGAGATTGAATTGATTCTCAGACATGTGGCACTCTCGATGAACCTGCTGTTTTTCTTTCAAACCACTTATACACATTAATTTTTCCTCCACTTCATTTTGTTCTCCAACCACCACAGTTAGGCAAGTCAAATCTCCATATATTTTTACGTTCTCACTTTCGAGCAAGGAGATTTCTTCAGATGTGTCGCGCTCAACCTCAAAGTGGATTATATAGCGTGTCCTTAGTTCCTCAATCTGTTGGTCCACCCCACGTTCCCATGTCTGCAGTGAACCGGTGTCTTCAGCGGCTGGGTCCCTCACCACCACCAACTCTTCACAGTCAACGTTGATCTGGAAAGTGCTGGAGAGCGCAGAGAGAAGTTTCTTCAAGTCTGAATTTGCCTTTTTACATTCATTTAAGTAGCGTAGTAGATAATAGTCCAATTTAAAAACCTTCTCCACACATTTAGCACTCTAAAAAAAAAAGAATAAATAAAATAAAGGCATGCATTATTTTAATGTACAAAATTCATCGTAAAGAATATGCAAGAGAAGTGAAATTAATTTATCAGGCTGAACACAGCCTTTCTTTATAGTCCAGTCTAGTTCCAATCTAGTTTTTACCTGCTTGATATTTGGGATCAGCATTTGGTGGCTTAAAAACATGTAAATACAACCAATAGGAAACTATTTTGCGAAAAATGTACAGTACAAAATTTATAGTCCGCTTGGAAGTTGCTGCCCAATTATTTCAGTGTAGTGATGTATTTCCAGTGCATACCAAATGAACAGATGAATAAACTTTAACTAGTCATGCCCCCTTATAAGGTTTATTTTTTATAAAGTGGTCTTTTGTACTATCATCCACTCATGCAAGTTCATTATTCGAACTGAAGCTACTCCCTTGGACGGTCACTAAAAGGCACCCGAAGGCCAGAATCAAAATCGTTGAATATTTCTATTTCTATTATGAAAGTGTTCATATTGCCCAGACCTCCCTTATTTTCAATCCTTCATTAGCAGGTGATTTCCAAGAAGTACTGTATATAATTACTTTAACTATGCAGACAGTTTCTTTCTTGGCTTCTGGAAAAACTTTGAGCGTCTTGTATCAGCAAGAAACTACATACAGCACATAATATGAATCAAAGCAAAATAGCTTTTGGTTTCAGGACTGTGTCACTTACCTCACTTGCAGATGCTTTCGGTTGTTTGCCGCTTTCAGCAAAGTTTTCACATCTCAACGAAACACGGATCTCCTGTCCTTCTATATTGATGACATGATCCTTTCTTTCAAGCACTCTTTTCTGGGCTTTGAATACAAACGCTTACAGATTAAACATGCATTTAAAGCGCTCTTATTGCAAATCGAATATTATTATTGTTTTTGTCAAGCTTGATTAAAATAAAAACATGGCGCTGATTATAAAATAGTGCAAAATAAATCATTATTACTGCAATTTAAAAAAAAAAGAAAATGCTTACTTTCTTCTACCATAAAACTGATCATGTAAGTATTGTCACCCACTTTGCTGATCTCACACTCTCCCCCTCCAGACTTTCTCTTGATTTGAAAGTACTTGTGAATATGTCCAAGTTCTGCATCTGAGAGAACGCCTGCCTCAAAAAACACAGCGTGCTGGTTGCTCTCCATTTTTAATCTGTTGCTGCGTTGATCTTTGACATAAATACTGGTGCTCCGACGCTTTCACTTTGCTTCGGCTCGTATTACAGGCTTCTATGGCCACTCCTCCGGCTTCAGCTTGCTGTTGGTCAGTGACCATGCCCCTGAAGAGCTCTCGTCCTGTACACTTCAGTTCACATCCTGCTCCAACACACCTGTCTGCGATTATTAAACTCGGCCTGCGTCCCAATGTGCATACTATCCATCCTAAAATCGATGTAAAAATTAGTAATTTTTAATACTATTTAGGGCAGATGGGATGGATAGTGTGCACATGTGACCGCAGAACAACAAGCAGTCATGCTACGAAACATACGTTTTTTTCAAGAACAATGGTTTTTGGTTGCTAAAGCTCTCCTATTATAGGTTATGAACGGTTTATATTTTTGGTTTTGGGAGTTCAGTGGTATGTATGTATGCATGTATGCCAATAATATGCATTTATTTTGACCTTAACCCTGTTTAAGATTAGTAAGCAAGATAGTAAGATTAGTAAGATAAGTAATTTAACCAGTACTGCCGTATTGAGTAGACTAGATATTTCTGTTTCGCTAGTTTGCCATTTTATGGCTAACCCCAGGGATGGACATATGGACGATGTGTGCAAAGCACAGTTGTTGTTGAGTTGATGGAAATACAAATGAATATCCATTACATTTAAAAAAAAGACAGAAGTGAATCATTCATATATTGCCAAGACTCTTTTAAAAGCTAAGCGACTGTAAAAACGATTGTATTTGATCTATCTTTTTTTGCATTTGTCCGTTAGAACACACACACAGATTTTCATCCACTGCAAGAATTATGCTGATTATTCATTTTAATGGCACAGAATCATTACATAAGTGATAACTTTGATACGGTAAAGTATTAATCGTAATCATAATGTAATATAATGCACTGGTAACACGCTTGAGTATGTTTATAGAGCCCATGCTGTGCTGGAGTTTCCATAGTACTACGGCGATCTGTTTGTCAGCTTCGGTCTGTGCGGTTTATTGCTGGACGGTGAGCTCCGTCTCTCCATACACCTGTCTGAGAGCAGCGCAGTCTAGACTGGCTATCAGTTTAGTAGAGCCGGCCCGTCTGGGACTGAACGTCTCCGTCCACGTTATAGAGGTGCCTGGAGCAATCAGACTGGAAAACACATCAGAACAGACTTACATCCGTACATTTCAAAGGGAATCGATCCCATGACACCAACTTGTAAACAGTAATAGACATTTGTATATGTATACACTTTGACTATTTCTCAATTTCCGTGATAGACAAATGTACTGTAGAACATTTAGCATCGATCTGACGGCGTTCACCTGTACTGCTTGCGTTTTAAGGACATGATCCCGGGACCCTCCATACGCAGATCCACATTCTCCAGATTGAACTTAAAC